>NW_024508101.1:2010738-2049012 GCF_017590135.1 Pyrgilauda ruficollis
CTGACATTCAATGCAATGATATTCAGAATAAAGAGAAATTAACACCAACCTATCAGAATTAAAGAATTGTTACCTTCTCCAGTGCATGATATGCAGCCTTCAGTCAAATTTCCAATACCTGAAAAAAGAAAAACAAATGCAATGTTGGTTATGCTGATATTTTAAGACACTAAATTAATTCTTGTTATTGTCAATTCGTTTTGCAGACAGAGAGGCTGTCTTGACTTTTATTTGCTGTTTTCAAAGTGCCACGAGACAACAGCAGTAACCTGCTCAGATCCTTTCCCACTGCTTGATTCAGCTCCCCCCAATCCATGAGGTCCCTTCTCCAAAACCCCCAGCCCCTTCCCTGGGGTTCAACTTTTCCACCTGGGATGACTCAAACCTTAATTTTTCCACCTCTGACTTCACTAAAGGCTGAAACTCTTCCACTGATAATTCAGCTGACAACAAACCAACCTAAATCCCACAGAAAGGGGCTGAAGCAGAGCCATTTCCTATTAGATCATCCAAGCTACATGCTAATAAAATTTGAAAAAATAAGAAAAACCAGGAAACTTATTCAACACATGATTTAAACCTAAAGCTTCACAGGTTTGGTAGCTAGGTACAGGTCACATAGAGAACATATGGCAAATGGAGATGATGTTTGTGAAACTAGAATTCAGTGGGCACCAGAAATGCAGCAAAAATTATATAATATAAGGAAATATAAGCTTTTTTTTTTTTTTTTTGCACTATCAACACATCCCAGATAGGAGAGGCAGAAAAAGAAGTCTGACATTTTGCCTGAAGATAAGCACCCATTTCCTGGGTTGTAGCTTGAATTCCAATTGGATATGAGGAAGTCACAGCCAGAGGACAGCTCTGCTCCTGTAATGGGGCTGCTACTGATGCCCCTGAGAATTTGATATTGAGAAGAAATTCCTCCCTGTGAGGGTGGGGAGGGGCTGGGATGGAATTCCCAGAGCAGCTGTGGCTGCCCCTGGATCCCTGGCAGTGCCCAAGGCCAGGTTGGACATTGGGGCTTGGAGCCCATGGTGTCCCTGCCACGGCAGGGGTGGCACTGGGTGGGATTTAAAATCCCTTCCAACCCAAACCTTTCTGGGACTCTATAGATCTAAAAAGCTGCTGCACCCCATCCTATACTGGGGAACTGCATCCCTGGCAGCCTAAAGGGATATTTTGCCTTCATTTATCATGGATGCACCACTCCCATCCACCAGCAGCTTTAAGCAAGGATGTGGCCTGACATCTCCCAGCCTGAGAGCTCCACTCATGGACCAGCAGCTGGCACAGCTCTCTTTTCCACCTGGAAAAGGGAAGAGCACCCTCCCAGCTCAGGAGACCTGCAGGGGAACAGGTGGGCTCCAGCACCAGCCCTGGGTCTGGGGAAGCTTTTCCATGAGGAGCAGGCTGGAGGCAGGCAGAGCCAGATGGAGCCCACCGAAGTGAGCACAGCGCCGGGGAGAGCGGGTAAATATTTGACATTCAGAGCTACGCTAATTAGACACGGAGAAGAAACGAAAGGTTTTGTACCAATCAAAATATTACTCTATTTACTGTAACTGTTCAACTTATCACTTCACTCAGGCAAAGTTTGGGAGAACAACTTGCACAAGTTAAGCAATGCTCCACCACCAACGTCGCTGTGTATTTTTAGCCGCTACGAAGCCCTGGCTGCTGAAAACAAAGCAAAAAAACCTGCAAGTTTTGGCTCAGCTGAGCCTGGTCTGCTCAGTATAGCGAGATTTGGAGCCCAGCAGGCTCCCAGACACCCCTGAACCCCGTGGGCATGCAGGGCCCCGAGCCAAGGCACAAGAGGTGTCTCACAGAACACCTGCCACACCAACCCCCAGAGCTGCACCTCACCATGCTTTGGGCTTTTGTTTTTCCATCCCTGTCATGCCTGTGTGCAGAACCAGGCATGGGTGGCTTTTTTTGGAGCTTATGTGGGAGACTCTGGATGAAATCTTGGTTTTTTCTCTTCCCCCACACCCCCAGCAAGTGCAGTTACTACAAAGCTCACGACTGCTTTCCCTTGCTGGAGCTCTCATGTTGGGTGGGGACGCACTGGAGCACAAACCTCATCTCCCATATGCCCAGCCAGCACTTTGGATACTTCATCGTTTTGGGCTACAAGGAGCAGGTGACTGGTTGAAAGTCCTCTACATTCTGATTCTGCCTGCTTAGCAGCTCAAGCCAGCAGCACACGACCACTCAAATCCTTCAGAAATTGCCAACAACAGGAACACTCCTGTGGACAATTTCTTGAAACACTCTGCCTTGGCAGAGAGATGTTGACTCAAACCAGGGAGGAGACACATGCAGAATATTCTGTTTTCAGCACAGGATTCCATGCTGCAGGAATTGCAGATATTCCTGATAAAACCTGCAGATTTGGTGCTCAGGTGGTGACCTGGCAGTGCTGGGTTGATGTTTGGGCTTCTCTCAGAGGGCTTTTGCCACCTTTAGTATTCTGTGTTGGAGATGGTGATTAAATTTATTGTGCATTATCCTCATCAGCAGCACTGAACCTGAACTTCCAGGCTGGAAAACCTACAGTTTTTCAATTATATTCCCCCCAAATATCAGCAGTGCCCAAGCAATTTTGCTCAATAATAAAGAAACCTCCCCTAGCCTGGAGGGTTTGGCCAGGAATTCAAACCCACACCTTCATCCCAGGTGAAAAACAACCTGGAACAGGAACTGGGGGGCACAGACTCGGCTCCCTCCCTTAGGTGACACTACAGCAGACAGCACACTAAAATCTGAATTTAGCAGGTTCAGTATTTTCTGCCTCCCTTGTCAACAGAAGGCTTTGAAAAAAAACTTCAGAACACGGAGAGGAAGTTGTCTCCAAAGGAAAAGGCAACAACACTCTTTTAGTGCAGCTCCCCAGTCACCACTGCAGTCGTTCTTGAAGCTGTAACTTCCAAAAAAACCTAAGAAGAAACTCAGTTTTGTGCAAGCCTCATTTCATGTAAAGGAACAGCACATCCTTCAAGAGGGGAAAAAAAAACGACTTAAGGAGAGAAAATAAAAATAGAGAGGATTCATTTCACAGTAATACTGTGTATTTGCACAGAAAAATTCCACTTTTTTTTTTTTGTGGAGGCAGTTCTTTGGGAGCTGGCAAGAGGGAGCACTGATGAGAGCCTGGAGAAATGCTGATCTCTCATCTGCTGCCAGCAGAAATCCATACATTACACGGAGTTTGTATTGACACAAACTCATGCAGACGGGGCTGAAAGCAGCACTCCCAGAGAAACCTGAGGGGCATTTCCCACCTGGAAGTTTTTTAGCATCATTTGCAGATCCTGCCATTCCTAAAGCATCTTTCCTCAGAGCACCTAGAGCCCAGGCTGCAGAGAAGGAAGGGGTGATGGTGTTTCCCTGGGGAAGGAAACCAAGCCTGGCCCAGGACTGGGACATTACTGAGCACCAGGCTGGGATTCCTCACCCCAAAATTCTCCCTTGGTCACTGCAAGCACACAACAACTCTTTTCCTTAATATTTTGATCTTTTTCCTGTCCCTGGCTCTGTTGTGGGTTTAGGTTTATGGAATCAGCCTCCTCTGGCACTGTTTTGCATCACCTGCCAACCCACAGACTTGTCCCGTCTTCCAAATTCTGTTTTTAACCAAGATCAAATAAAATTATGAGATTTTGCATCTCTGCTTCACTCCAGTCTCAAGCTAGACACTCCAGGAGCCCTCAGACTGCACATCTGTCTTTATCTCAACCCCCCTGTACACTGTAAAGACCTTTTCCTGCTCTTGTTATCTAACACAAACTTCCAAACCTTCCACACAATATTCCTCAGTTAGGCTAAAGGAACATGAGAACCCTGTGGCCCATGGGCTCATTAATAAATGCTAATAAATAATCAAGTGCACCTGAACCTGCTCTTGCTTATCTTCATTTCCAGCAGCTCTCAGGAGGAAATCTGCTCTGTTCCATCCCCATTCCTGCTCCAAGAAGACATTCCCAGGACAAAAATCCATGCTCAGGCAGCTCTGTCCTAATCCTGCCTCTGCTGCTTCTCCAAACAAAGCCAGAGGCTGTGAACTCTGAATTTTCACCACCTGGATCAGCATCACCCCCAGCCTTTCCTCCTGCTCACCAATTTCAGCACTGGATTGATTATGGGAGCTCAAAGGAGCAGACAGAGTTTTCTGGAGCTGAAATATAAATCCCATGTGCAGAAGCATTTCCTGTGCATTTAAACACTGTTTAGTGAGTCAGCCAAAAATCATTCTGCAAGTGTCATCCATCTCCTGAAGGAAAAGCTCCAGCAGCCTAATCCCAGCACAGCTCTCCCAGGGACTGAGGGCTCTCACTTCCAAGCAAAATGCTGTCAGAATAGAGAGCTCATGTGATTTATTCTAACTAAAAAAAGTGCAAAAAAAAATAATTTCAAACTCTTACTTGGTCTCATCCAGTGGGGAAGAGCGTTACAAATTTATATTGGATTTTCAGGCTTTACAATTCCATTTGTTGGCTGTCATTTGCTTCACAAATGAACAGAACACTGAGATTTCTCTGATAATCTCTCCAAACAATTGTGGTGCCTATATTTATTATATCCCATTGACCAGCCATGCAGGTCAAAGGGATTCACCAGCTGATTCCTCAACTGAACTTGTAAGGTGCATAACCCTTAAAATTGTCTCTGCTACTTAAAATGGAATTTCCTGCTCCATCAAAAAAACTTTTGCTGACTGCAAAAAAACTTTCACTGACTGCACAGAGCAGAAGCTCCTGTTTGAAGGATGTTCTCCCAAGCTGTTTTCCCACAGGGATTCAGGTGGAGATCAGGAAAAAGCCCAGGAGAACTCCACAATATGCAGCCATGCAGGTCAAAGGGATTCACCAGCTGATTCCTCAACTGAACTTGTAAGGTGCATAACCCTTAAAATTGTCTCTGCTACTTAAAATGGGTTTTCCTGCTCCATCAAAAAACTTTCACTGACTGCACAGAGCAGAAGCTCCTGTTTGAAGGATGTTCTCCCAAGCTGTTTTCCCACAGGGATTCAGGTGGAGATCAGGAAAAAGCCCAGGAGAACTCCAGGAGCTGCACTCGGAGGAGATGATGTGTTCATCACCTTCCTACTTGAAATGCAAACTAATGACACAAATTAAATTGGTTTTCATTGTCTGAGTGATGCCTCTGTCTCTCCAAACTGCTGATTAAGAGATCCTCCTGTCATTTGCATGGAGCCCATCAACTTCCCAGAGGTTACTGCAGCTGAACCTGCCAGGTTTTGGTGACACAAAGGGACAATTCTGACACAGCCACATTTTGGGCTTGTGCCTTTTCCCTACCCACATGAAACATCTTCATTTCATTTCATTCTCCAAGCAGCAGAAGGGGATGGGGTGTACCAGCTCCTCTTAAGGAAACAACCACATTTCAGTCACCATCACCATAAACTGCAGGCTAATAATCCTAATTTTAATGAGGTGTCAGTGGAGCAGCTTGAACAAGACCCAACTTCACTCCCTGTCCTCAGGAGCTGAGGCTCTGTGAGCTCCCCAAGCTCATGCTCTGAGACAATCCCACCCCAGCTCAACAAAAACTGATGGGATCTTCCAAAACTTCTGGATTTCTGCGCTTTCTCCTGGGCCAAAGCCTGTCTCAGCTGATGGCACAGAGCAGGAGAGCCCAATGTCACATCCTGCCATGAGAGCTTCAGCACAACTCAAGCAGGGCAGGCAGGGCACCACCAGCTCCTCTTCATTCCCATCACTCCTTTATATTAAATGTTTTCTTCCTGGAATTGCAGTGCCAGAAGCAAAAACTGGGAGTGATCAGAAATCTCTCTAATCACCTGCAACCAATTACAAAGCACCAAACAGCTAAGGTCACTGATAAAAAAACCAAATCAGGCACTGAGTAATGAAGTTCTACACAACACATCACAATTAGCAGCCCTGAGAGTTCACTTCCCAGCTTTGACCATTGGTTTTTTTACCTGAGGTGACAATTCAGTGCTTATTTGCCAAGCTAAGGTGTGCACTCACAGCCCCCTGATTGCTGCAAACGAAGGCCTTAAACATTTACTGCTAATCAAACACTTCCAACTTTCAGCAGAATTATCAGCCAGCACTCAGCACTGAGGGTTTTATGACCTTTCTGTGGTGAGGAATCATCTTGTGCAGCGAGATGAAATGGATGCACGCCCACAGCCTCTCCTCGCTGGAGCTGCAGCTCCATCACCATTAAATTGTTTGTTTTGCTCCTTCTTAATTTGTTCCTTGTCCTTGCAAACCCGAAGACATTTCGGATCGCCCACACCCTCCCTCAGCACCACGTTCTCCAGAAAAACAAGGTCTACTGCCTTCCAGGCTGCTTTCTTTGAAGAATTGCTAGGAAGTTGCACAAGTAGGTCAGGCAGTGCAGAGACAGGGAGGCTGCAGAGGGGTTTGGAGCTTCACGTGGCCACAAAAACGACACTTCCAGGTGCTCTTTCATGTGGAAAAAGCAACAGGGTGAGGAAGAGATGCAAGTTTGCGTCGCTCTGTTCCACCAGCATGGATCAGAGCTGGATGAGCAGAGATGTGATGATGAAAACACCAAAAAAAAAAAAAAAAAAAAAAAGAGAAAATCAAAGCTTGAAACGCTGGAGAGAAAGTCCCAAAGATTTGCAGGTTCTCAAGGGGGCTTGAAATGCTGGAGAGAAAGTCCCAAAGATTTGCAGGTTCTCAGGGGGGTGTTTGGGGTGGGAGGCACAGGGCCAGTGAGCCTGTTCACCCCAACAGTGCCTCAACACAAGCAGCATTTTCCTTTTTGAGTTTTATTTTTTTTTAACCCATCATCTCGGGGAACAAATGGATGGAGCTGAAGTTTCACTGTTTATTCCTACTCACCCCAACAGTGCCTCAACAAAAGCAGCATTTTCCTTTTTGAATTTATTTTTTTTTAACCCATCATCTCGGGGAACAAATGGATGGAGCTGAAGTTTCACTGTTTATTCCTATTTATTAATGTATTCCTATTTATTAATGCCCTGAAAACCGGCAGAGCCACAGGAACTCTGCTCCTGCTCTTGGGGTCCCACCAAGAGCCCTGGATACAGCCAGGAGAGGAAATGTCCCTCTGGAAAGGCAGTGGAGAGCCAAGAAAAACTCTACTCCAACTTGAGGAAAAGCTCTTATTTTAAAAAATTCTGAATTGCAACTAAACAGAACTGTTGCATTATCAATTTTTAAGAGAATTATTTAGCAAGTCCTGGATGCCACTAAGGAAACCTGGGGGAAAAAATCACTTTGGCATTAAGAGCCAGCTGGAAAAGGTGATAAAATCCAGAATTTTGAGAGTAGGAAAATCATGCATGAGCCACCAAAAATATCAATATTTTTCCCTTATTCAGCTGCTCATAGCAGTGAGCACAAAGGCAAGCAAGTAAGAGTAATAAAATTGACATGGCATCAGCAAAAGCCTCCCAAAAACCTTCCCCAAAGCAGGAGAATGTCAATAGTGACTGGGGTACAATAAACCTCCCTTCCTTGCAAAAAGCATCCGGGATTCCTTGGGCACAGCAATTCCATCACTAATCAGCAATCCATGCTAGGAAATTGTGTCTCAGTCAAACATTTCTTCCAGGGGATTCATAAAACACCCAAAAATATTGAAAATCTGGCAATAAAATACAACCTTTTCTAAGGTAAGTTCCTTCTGAATTATGGCTTGTAAATGAAGTCATTGATACATCCAAAAATCTCATTATTTAGGAACAAAAGACAGCAACTAATGGTGAGTTCAAGCCCTACAAGGAGGAACAAACCAAGAAAAGAAGTTTTTTTTTCCTCTGTTCTTTCCACCAGCCTATCTGAAATAAACCATAAAGGTGAGACCACATGTGACAAGTGTAAGCAGCACGCGAAGACAAAAAAAAAATAAAATTATTTAGCACCATCTATTTAATGCACAAATCACAATTTTACCAAAAAAATGAACAATGAGTCTAAAATACTTTCAAAACACTCACTAAAGCCAAGAGATTTTAGTGAAGGCCATGTGTATTTATCACCCACAACCAGCATACTCTAAATACTAAGTGTAAATTAATATTAACAGTATTAAATATTATAAATTGTAAAATCAGGGAGCTAAAATCAGAATTGCTCCCTTCAGATTTCTCCTAATTTAACTCCTATTGTCCTCCTGAATTTCCACAGGACCACTGAGATACCACGAGGATTTTTGTCCTGCAGGAAGTTCCCTCCCTTCAATTCCCACTCCTGAACCAACACTCTGCAAAAAAACCAGGGAGTATTTTCTCTCTGTCTCAGAGTCAGTAGGTTAAGAGTGGGGGAAGGAAAAAAAATCAAGAAAAATCTGGGTTGGAATGTAATCTGTCCACACTGAGAGGCAGAGCAAGGCATCAGCCTGCACCCCAGGGATGCTGAGCCCTTTCCAGACCCAGCCCTGACCTCTGTCAAAACAGACCAGGTCTCAAGCAGTCATTTATATGGGGAGCTTTTCCCCCCCTCCTCTCCCTCCAGGAGCTCAATTATTGCAGCAGCATCATGAATAAGCAGGATTATTTTCAGGAAAAATTACAGAAAAAGAAAGGGAAATATAATAACCACAGGATTTGCCAAAATCTCTTCCTTTTTTTTTTTTTTTTGTTTTTTGTTTACTATATGTATAAATTACTCTTTTCCCCTTTCATTGCAGCTGCAAGGGAGAAGGTCAACAATTTCTCCTTGGGTTTGGCCGTGGGGCCAGAGATAATTTGGGTTCTGAAGGAGCCCAGCACCTCCCCTGGGCTGAAGCTGCTGCTGAGGGATCAGGCTGGGACATTCCTGGGCTTCTCCAGGCCCAGGAGTTGGACTTGAAGATCCTCACCACCCTCAGGATTTCCACAATTCCAAGTTCTCACGTCATTTTAGTACCAACACCATTTAAAGTCATTTTTGAAGCCCGGGATTTTTGGGTTTTTAGCTGCTCAGATCTTTTCTGCTCCCGGTGCCTGGCACTCCTGCCTTGATCCTTTGGTACCCAGCGCTGAAACTCAACAATTTCAGCAGGAAGAACACAATAAGGGTGCCAGGCTCTGCCCAGGCTCTCAGCAGCTTCGTTTTGCTGGGGTGATGCTCCCTGCAGCTTCCCAAGATCACAGGGAAGGAGCAGGGCTGGGAATCACACACAGACTTGTTTGAGGATCACAAAAAACCCCTCAAGAGCAGCCAAAATCCTGCTCGTGAAGGTCGGGGTGGGAACTTGGCAACTGAGAGGCAAAAATGAGGATAAAAGGCTCAGGCAAGGCTGTTGTGGGGGCAGCAGCTCCTCCAGGAGAAACCTGAGCACAGGACACACAATGGGCTGGGCTGGGAGGGACCTTCAGGATCAGCTCACTGCACCCCCTGCCCTGGATCAGGGGTCCCAGAGCCCCATCCTGATCCCTCTGATATCCAGGGGATCCAAGCTGGCTGTAGAAATCCCCTTACAGAGCTGGCAAATCATCAGGGATCTCAAAAGAATGGAAACCAATTAAAAAAAAAAAATCAAAACAAACTTCAAAGCTATTTCTGTTTTTGCACAAATTTGAAATTAATTTCTTACTAAGAAATAGGAATTCTGCTGTTCAAGGGGTCTACAGAAAGTATAACCTTATCCAAGAATGCGTTTAAGCAAGTAAGTTGTTTCATAAAGGAATGAGGGCTCTGTGAGATGGTATAAATCTATTTTTTACATTTCACAAGTATAAATATATTGTGTGTATCTTTATAAATATCGCACATGAAACAAGCTGAGACATTCAGCTCCATCAAGACAAACATTCAGACACTGGAAACTTTCAGAAATTGAAGGGGTTTTTTTTTTGCATTTGTGCCTTTCATCTTTTAAATAACACATTTAACTAAAGCCTGGGGTCAATTAAAACTTAGAGGTAAAGCAGAAAGTCATCCAACAGTTTTGTTACATCTAAATAAATCAGACTGGCTTTAGGTCTCTATTACTGTAACCAAGCTGGCTAAAAAGTGTTCAAGAGAAAAAAAATCAGGGGAGCTCAATATATTTCTACAAATATCTTAAGGAGAATGAAGATTGATAAAAGCTTTGATTTTTACAAGTGTTTTTGCTTTTCCTGAAAAGTTGGTTTGGGTTTTTCCTTTTCAAAACTAGAAAGTTAGAGGATTTGGCAAGCAAACCCATTTTTTTCCTAGGGTTTTGGAGTCTTTTAGCCAGTTCTACTAAAAAATACATTTAATTTAAAATTCCCATCAGTGTCAAATCCGTTTTATCTCTTTTAGTTCTACTTGAACCTCGTGCCCAGAGGTGCCTGGACCAGCAGGGCTCCTGCCAGGACCCAGCTGCAGCCAAGTGCAGCAGATCCACTGCCCCTCCTGAAGGGGTTAAACCCAACATCCCCATCTCCAAAGGCATCATTCTATCGATGTGCTGAATTATTTAGCAGGCAGCTGTTTGACTTGACGTTTTCATGCAGGTGATAAAGTCCCAGTCCCAGGAAGCTCAGCACTCCCTGGGACCAGGCTGCTCAGGGATTCAGCCACACCTGGGCTCTGCTTGGGGCCAGAGCCACCAACCTCGATTTGTGACCATTTTGTGCCTGCTCTGATGAGCAAACCCCACATCTTCCCCTGCAGACTATTCACACATCTGTGTAAAAGCACTGGTAACTCGAATTTGATCACTTCTGCACCACGTTAAGGATGTTGCTCAACCCCCAAAGGCAGAGCAGCTCATGATTTAGGTTGGGCCATCTCCAAGTAGGAGGGTGAGGGAGTTCTTTGGGGAAAAGCTCCTGGGTCATCATTCCCAGAGCTCTGAGCAATGGATCCAGTCACAGGGAAATGGCCCCAGTGTCTAAGAGAAGTTCTATTTAAGAAAGATAAGCCGCTCCTCTTTCTTTTCAGTCTTTTCATAGGCTTAATAAAATGCACAGAAATATAAAAATATACATGGAATAGAATGGGAAGAATTAACCAGTAAATGCCACAGAAGGGAGATACAGGAACAACACACAAAGCAAAAGCTCCAGTGAAAAACACTAAAACTGCATGGCATAGGGTAAATCTTCTTTATGTACAGCTTCCAAAGCCCAGCAATGGAAAACACCTCATTGTGCTTCTCTAGTTTAATTAGGAGTTAGCCAAAATATCCTCCAAGGTTCTGACGAGCTTTAAAACTCAACTGACAACCATGGGCTGCTCATGGTTTGCAAATAAATCCTAAAGCAGTTCTCACTTAGCCAGAGCCAGCTCCAAGATGGTCCTAAATACAAAATAATCCTTATTATGTCCAACCATAAGAAAATCAGAAGATATTAGAGACACCTTTCTGGGGGCAGCAGCACACCAAGATGTCCCAGAGGGCCCTCACTTTCAAGAAACCAAAGTATTTTCTACATAGTAACATCAGTTTTACCAAGAGAGGTAAAGCACAGGAGGTATCAGGGTAAGGAAAATAAAGTTCTGTGAAGCAGAGCTCAACAGAGGCACAAATAAACACAGAGCCTGACCCTCTGAACAATCACCCAGCCCTAATCCTCAGAAAGATGCTCCCTTCAAACAAAACTCTCGCTCCACCACCTTCCTCAACTCCCTGAAGCCCCCCAGCACCCCCTGAGAGCTCCCCCTGACTCACCAAGGCTGGGGCAGGTCCTGGGAACTCTTCCTGCTCCACCCCAGGGCTCAGCCCAGCAGAGTTTGGGGTTCTCCACCCCAGGGTTCAGCCCAGCAGAGTTTGGGGTTCTCCACCCCAGGGCTCAGCCCAGCAGAGTTTGGGGGTCTCCACCAGCACCTTCTATAAGGAGCTCCTGCAGCCCCAGCTCCTCCCCTGGCCCAGGTGGGTGCCAGCCCCCCATTAACACCCCACAGCACCTGGCTGGGAATGCTGGGACAGGGAAATGCTCCACCAGGAGGAAAATGAGTGGAAATGTGGTTTTGGTTCCCGCTGGTGGCTCGGGTGGGACAGGAGAGCTCGCAGAGCTGCTCCCTTCAGCTCCAAGGAGAGGATCCCACGGCATCAGCTCCTGCACAAACCTGGCAGTGCCGAGCCCGGGGGCACACAGTGCAGCAACGAGCAGTGAAAATCTGTTAGATCAGAGAGGAAATCCTCTTAAACTCCGGGGTCTCAGCTGAAGCAAAGCAAAGCCCCTCCTAACCCAGACCCCAGCCCAACAGGAGACAGGGACTATCCCATGAGAGCTCCTTGGTGCCACTCAGAATCCCAAATATCCTCCCAGATCTTCCCGTCAGAGAGCCCCAAATGCCAATGAAGTGGCCTTGAGCAAGCAGGAGCGTGGGGCATCTCCCTTCTTTGATGCCTTTTTCTGGGGTTACTTAAAACAGAGGCCAGACAGAATTAAGGGAATAACGTTTATTCCAGTTTATAAATAAATATAAATAAACCAGTTTATTTATTTAATAATAAATATATAAATAATATTGAATTCTTTAATAATATACATATAAATAATATTGAATTATTGAATAATATATATATTAAAATAATAAATATAATAAATATCAGGTACATTTAGGGCAGACAAAGCCCTCTGGCAGGTCATGGGGTTTTCACACTTTTATAAATTTGGTTCATTTGCATATTGGGGGTTAATGTCCCAATTCCAGCTTCAGCTAATGAAGTCATTGACCCCAAGTTTGCTCCCCCAACTCACTTTTGTTCCCATCTCTGGGGCCTGAGGCAGTGAGGTGTCCTTGACTGCCAGGCCTGGAGAGGAATTGTTGTGTCTGCCCAAACTGGGAAAGCAGAAGCTCCCACTGTGTGTGGAGTTTAGAGTTACACACTAAAGAACTGCAGGATTACAAGTATATGAAAAATAGAAAAGCTGAAATCCTAAGGCATCATCTCCATCCCAGCCCTTCCCAGCGAGGACAGAACCCCTCAGCTGGAAACCAGAGCTCCTCTGCAACGCTAGCACAGAAAACACCGGATTTCTTTACCAGCACAAGGAGCTGTGGCTGTGGAGCCTAAGAGGGTGATGGAGGGCTGAGGATGGCAGCAAGGGGAATAAAAACATCATCACTAGAGCTGGACATGAAAGCCCCCATTGCCCTTGATGGCATTCATAAAGCACACCCCGAGCAGGAATTACTCTAATGGGGTTATATTTTGTGCTACATGGGGAGCGTTCATCCATGCCAGGCACGGAGGTCACTGCCTCACTGGGATTTATCCTCCACACACCCAGCCCTGTGACAAATCCCCTTTTTAAAGAAGGGTATGACTGGGAGGCAGAGGAAATGTTTTAAAATGGAAAGTTAAGCAAACCCAGCCCAAGCAGTCCCAGACAATAATTTTGGCCAGACAAAATGTTCTTGTTAGACACATCCAAAAGGAGGAAAAGTCAAAAGATTCGCTCTCAAAAGACTGCAATTATTTTAACTGCACATAAATGTACCCCTTTCTTGGCTATAAATAACCCTCCGCAATTACGTGTTAATTACTCAATCAAATCGCTGCGTAAATACAGCGCAAAGATAATCAGATAGTTCTTTGTACAATGTAAATTAATTGATAACGGGATAGGTTTACAATTGCAAATTAGAGCAATTACACTTGGACTGCTGTATTGGCCAGGAGTTAATCCCTTAGTTTCCCTCCGTCACTGGGTGACTGTGGCACTCACATTCCCTGAACATGATTTCTGCACCCAGGGCTTTTCTCCTGGGAAGCTGAGAGGCCTCAGAGAAAAGGAAAGCAATTCTTATCTCATTTGCTTCTCCTGTGTTGTGCTCCTTTGGAATGTGTTTGGAGATTGTTTACCCACAGACGATTGTTTCATTGCATTCTGGTGTGAATTGTTTTGGCTCTTTGGCCAATTAGGGCCAAGCTGTGTCAGGACTCTGGAGAGAGTTACAAATTTTCATTATTGTCTTTTTAGCATTCAGTAAGTATCTTTTTGGTATTTTTTAGTATAGTATAGTATTCTTTAATATAAAATAGTATCACAAAGTAATAAATTAGCCTTCTGAGAACACAGAGTCAGATGCATCATTCTCTCCCCTGGTCGGGGCTGCCTGAATTTACAATAGGTGACAGAGGCGGGCAGGAGGTGACAGTGCTCCGAGTCAGCATCACTTTGCTGTGATTCCTGACATAATTATCCTCTAATTCCCATCCTGGAGTGCTCTCCCCGCTGCTGGCAATAGGACCCAGAGCTGTGATTAGCTCTGGAGAGGGGAATTTCCACACCCCTCTGTGTGCCGGTGCTCCCAGTTCCCGCTCCTGGAGCTCCGTCCGCCGCCCCGTTTTCCGGCACTAAACTCGGCTATAAACACAAATTGTCTGCAATTTTTGCCTCCCAAATCCCAGGATTTTTTCATTATTTCGCCAACACGCAGAAGGCAAACCTACCATCTATTCATAACATAACAGCGGTGGGTGGCTTGGCTGATTGCTGGGATGTGTTTGTCCTTTCCTCAGAGGTTGTGCGTGCCTGGGGGGGTTTGTGTTATCCCAGAGCTCATCCCTGGCTGCTGCTGGAATGAAAGGATGTCTGCAGTGGCTGGTTGCTGATTTCCTATTGACTCCTTTTGGAGGCTGAAGGTGTTTCTCATTACTTTCTGATAATACAGCGAGGACAGCAATTTAGCAGTGCTGACCTTGTAATGATGTTTATTTCTTCTCGCATTGAGGATGGGTTTTATCACTCATTCTGGGGCTCTTGGGCTGATTTGGGATGATGACGTGGAGCAGTTCCTAGGCTTGGCTTAGTGGTCACTAATGGTGACTCAAGGCTTGGTTTTAGCACTTGGTTTTAGCCCTGCTGTCACCACTGATTATTTTCAGGGGAAATTAGAGAAAAAGAATGGGAAATATAAGCATAGGATTTGCCAAAATCCCTTCCTTTTTTTTTTGGTTTTTTTTTTTTTTTTTGTTTATTGTTTTTATAAATTACTCTTTTTTCCGCTTAAATGCACCTGAACCTAAAAGCCAAAACTTCAGCAGATGAATTAATGCTTAATTAACACCAAATTAGGCAGTTATGTGGCAGTACAATGCAGGAAGAGAGCAGCAACCTGTCCTCTCATATAATCCCTCAGAACATTATGGCCAGCCTTAACCATTTATAACATAAATCTGCAAGAATTGAGGGCTTTTTTTTGGTTTTGTTTGTTTGTTTTTTGTTTTTTTTTTCTTTCTGCTTTATGACCTTTTTTTTTTTTTTCATTCTATAATTAAACTTTTCAAACTTTATCCTGCAAATGGCAAGAGTAAGTGGAAGGAGGAAGGACACCATGCTGTGGCTACAGAAATAATGAATTCCTCCTAGGGTTGTAAAGACACGTACTGATTAAAACTACAACTGCACCGTGCAAAAAAGAGGCCAATTTGGTAGCCTAAATGGCTAATTTTTTATTATTTCCTTGATAAAGGTATAAATGGTGCCAGAAGGGTTATTAGAAACTGAGGTCTTAATTGTTTCTGAGGTTTTTACACCCCACAATGACACACAAATGCTTCCCAGATGTGAAACACTAATAGATCCAATGGAAAGTGCTCAAAGACTGGACAGCCTTGAGGAATCTCTCTCTCAAGCAGCCCTGGATGCATCCCTACATGAGATCTTGAGGATTTTCAGGGTGTTCAGAGAGTGAATTTCAAGCAGAATGGTAATTTTATGAGTATTTTTTTCCTGCTGGGAGCCACAATGATGCAGGATTATCGTGGGCTCACATAACATGCCATTTTGGCAGGAGCAAAGTTGTTATTTCAAACTTATAACCATATTACTTTTTTTTTTTTTTTTTTTTTTTTTTTGCCAGTAATTTATAAATCCAAACCAAACGCTCCAATAGCTTTAAAAATCTTTTCTGGCATGTGAATGTTTTTCCCTGTGTATTTATGTCATTTATGTACCATTTATGTGTTTTTCCCTGTGTGTTCCCTGTGCTTTACCACCACACTCCTCCCAGCCAAAGCTTGGGGGATCTTCACAGAATATCCTGAGCTGGAAGGGTCATCAAAGGTGCACAGCTCAGGCTGGGTCCTGATGCTGCAGAGAACTGAACTGAGATTAAATTCAGAGTCTAAACTAACCCAGACCTAACCCAGCAGAGAGACAGGGGTCACAGACACGGCAGTGACAGTCCCCAGCCCATGGTCATCACCACAGGGAAGGAGGGAGCTGAGGGACCCCCCCAGTGAGCAGCACATCAGCTCACCTGGAGCTTGAGTTCAGCTCCATGTGGGAAGAGAAGGATCACAAGAAAAGGTTTTATTTCCTTGAGGTGCAGGCTGCCCTAGAGCAGAGGCTGGGCAGAGCTACAGAATAAAGCAGGGATTGATTCAAAGGATCTCCTCCATGGATCCACCTTGGGCAGGGGATCAGCTGGAAGATGAGGGCCAGGTTGGACACTGGAGCTTGGAGCACCCTGGGACAGAGGAAGGTGTCCCTGCCCATGGCAGGAGTGGCACTGGAGGGACTTTAAGGTCCCTTCCAACCCAGACACTGCAGACCTACAGTGATGTCCTTGTGCAGTTTGTTAAACCCAGGGAGGAACCCGAGTGCAGAAGACAAGGCCACTCAACTGGAAATCTCCATTAATATTACATATTTTTGCTTACAAAATACAACACGATTGTGTCTGGGACCTGCAGGTCACGCAGCTAGCTGGGCTGTGTCACCTGGGGGTTAACCACGTGTGATTAGCCATGCCTCGTTAGGAGCATGACTGCACTAATTGATGGAAAGCTCCCGCTGCACGCCGGTGACATTATTATTGTTGGGATAGCAAAGGTCCCTGCAGAGCAGTGACAGCAGCGCTTCAGGAGCTCTCAGATCTCCCACAGCCCTTCCCCAACACACTGAGGTGTTCCACACAGCAGCCACCACCCTGCACCCCCTGCCAGGTGACAGAGGGGACCCTGCCACCCATCCCGGGAACACAGCACAGTGACAGGGGAGAGCTGAGCGCTGGCAGTGACCAGGAATGCTGGCACAGCATGGCAACACCCCTCGGGGACAGGGGATGGAGACAGGAGCTCTGGGACAGGAGACAGGAGCTCTGGGACAGGGGACAGGAGCCCTGAGACAGGGGCAGGAGCTCTGGGACAGGAGCAGGAGCTCTGGGACAGGGGACAGGAGCTCTGGGATAGAGGACAGGAGCTCTGGGACAGGGGCAGGAGCTCTGGGACAGCTCTGGGATAGGGGACACGAGCTCTGGGATAAGGGACAGGAGTTCTGGGATAAAGGACAGGAGTTCTGGGACAGGAGCTCTGGGATAGGGGACACCAACTTTGGGATAGGGGACACCAGCTCTGGGACAGGGGACAGGAGCTCTGGGATGGAGACACCAGCTCTGGGACAGGGGACACCAGCTCTGGGACAGCTCTGGGACAGGGGACATGACCTCTGGGATGGGGAGCACACTGGCTCCCAGCTCCCTGTTCATTTGGGACACCCTGATGTCACACAGGGGAGCGACCTGCGTGTCCACGTGTCCCTGTGCTGGCAGTGGCACAAGGACAAGGGACACAGGGAGCATCCAAACAGCTCCTTCCAGCAAGACCAGCTGGGAACCAGGTGCTGATTTTCAGTTTGCAAATTATGAGCGTGAGAATATAAAGGCTCCCTTACAAAAGGGAGAGAGAGAGAGAAACAGAGCACATCTTCCTCATTCTTCAGCTCTATTATACCTCCCTGTAGGAGGTGAAAACTGGCAATTATTCTGGGAGATGCACAGGTAGGAAGATAGAACATAAATCAAAATAAAAAGAATCTGAATGCATTCTCCAGTTATTCAATGGATATTTATTCAGCCAGGTTGCTTGGGAAGGCCTGGAACAGCACATTAGGAGAAGTTTCTGGGATCTGCCTGGCGTTACTTGGCAATCAGAAGAAAAGGAGATGAAGAGAAGCGATGATCCTACAGGCAGAACACAATCCAAACAAAGGCATTTGGAGAGGGAAAGGTTGGCACAGGTCATGTCGACACAAATAATATTTCTACGAGGTGTAAGTGGTTCGTAATAAACACACGGATGAATTTTGGAGCACTTAAAGCAGTTTTTCCCTGCACTCCACAGGGATTTCATGGGAGCAGAATGCAGCAATCATGTGAGGAACACATAATTTTAAAGACTATTCTTGCTTCAGAACCCCCAGACCTTTGGGTACCTGAAGGTCAGAATTCAGATGAACTCGCTGGAATTCATATTCATCAGGAAGAAACAAAGTAAGTCCTGGGAAGCCCATTAAAAAAATACAATGTGCTTTTTTCCTCAGGATTGACTGTGAAATTGGGTGTCATGTATCTGACTTAATGCTCTAATGGTGGGACTGGAACACTGGGGAGGATTTACAGGAAGTATCTGCTCCTTATCTGATCAGAGAAGGAAACCAAAGTCTCGCAGTCTGACACTCCAAGGTGGCTTTGCTGTCAACTTAAACCTCCAAAATTAACTATTTATCATTGGATTAAAACACAGATCAGTCACATTGTTCAAGCTCAAAGACTCTTGGACCCCAAAGGAATAGACCAAAAAAAACCCACAAAGGCAGGCAGGAAAATACAGAGACACACAAAAAATGAGGTGACCTGAGCAAGAAATCCAGCACCAGCCCTCAGGCTGGAAATGGTGACAAACCTGCTCCAGGGCTGCTGCTACCAGAGCAAAACACCTCCAAGAACAATTTCTGTGTAAGAAATGATTCAGGAGATTGCCAGCTATCAAGAAATCATTTGGAAAAAAAAAAGTCTTTTTGGAAGGTTTCTCCTGATGGAAAATGCAGGAGCTCATCACGAGGGCCTCGCTTTTCGGGAGGAGCCACAGGGATTTGGCCGGGGCTGGGGGAGCTTTGTAGAGGGATTTTAGCTTAAAAGCAGGTCCTGGAAAACAACAGGGAGCATGTCAAGGAGGCACAGGGGCACTGCAGGCATCTCAGAAGGAGGAGGCAGAGGAGGAGAGCTGGGCTGGGCTGAGCAGGGGGTGCAGGACTTGCAGCTCCTCAGCAGCTCCCACTGTGGAGCAGTGCTGGGCTGGGCTCATCCAGCCTCTGCTCCACGCTGGACCTGCAGGACATCCCCAGCCTCTGCTGAGGGTCACCCCAAGGATTTGTACTCCATTTGCTGCATTTGTTTGGATCACATTCCATGAAATTAATGATACTGTTATGTTATGGATTATAGTGATGTTATTCAAGATATGAAAACATCAACACCAGCAAACCAGGTACTCCTACTTTACACAGACAATGCACCTTTACCTTACACAAACTATTTACCCCTACTTCTCCAGATCTGCTGGTATTAACTCAAAAGAATTATGCTAAAAGACCAAGGGAAATCCAGGGAAATAAAAAAAATCACAAGGCAGCGTCGCTTTCGCATGAAAACCTTCAGCAGCACACTTAGGGTAGAGCGGAAAAGGAGGAAGGGTAAAGTTTCAAAAGCTGGTTTTAAATAATAGAAAATGTGTAAACATCCACCCAAGTGCCTGGTGAGGAGATCTGTGTTGTCTCCATGGCAGACCCTGGGGCTGGAGCAGCGTGGGGCACAGCTGGGAGCGATGCCTGAAGGGATGGAGCCGCAGGCACAGGCTGGAGACAGGAACCCAGGGGAGAGGGGGGAAAGAATGGATGTTTTCAGCTCCTCTGATGGGATATTTCTAATGTAAATATCCGACAGACTGGGGACTGCAGTGTTTTAGTTCTTTTTTAGCATCAGAATAACGAAGATGAGATTATTTATGCATGAATGAGATATCACAGCCCCAAAAAAGCAATGAGTGAATGAATTCCCCTGCCTGCTGAGTTAAAGGATGAGGTCCCAGCTGAGGGCTGCTCACGGGGATTTGTGCCTTAAGACAGCTCAGACAAACCCCTAATTCCTCCTTCCTGTCCTAATTCCTCCTCAGCCCCACTGGCCCAGCCTGAAGGATGCAGATCCACCCTGGACCAGGGTAGTTACAACCACTGAATCATCTGATTCTTCCTCAGCTGCTGCACTGAGGAACTCAGAATCTGCTGCTCAAAGCTTTTCTCTACTTCCATCAATGCAAGAGTCCAGGATGCCCTGTTAAATACCCTACAACCATTAAATAACCCAGAAAGTGCTACTTGCACATGGGGAAAATCAAATATCACCATGCATCAGCATTTGGTAGCTTCTCTATCACCTTAAAAAAGGCCAAGCTGCCACTCCAGAGAGGGTTTTTAAAAATAATCATAATTATTGGGCTTTTCCAGCTTTGTTTCAAGAGCACAAGGCACTCCATCTTGGATGGAGAAAGAATGTGCCTTTGCCCACAACAATATGCAGCGTGAAGGAAATTCAAACTGACACCATTTCAAGACAGCAAAGACAAACTGATTTAGCAACTCTGACAGGCATTTATAAGCAAAATAAAATGTGAATCTAATTTTGGCCTACTGCACCGAAATAATGTGCAGCATGGTTTGATGTCATAACATGAATATTTCATACATGAACAGCATCTTGTTTGGGAGGGAGATTTCTCCAGACACCTGTGGGAGATGGAGGAGGCTTCACTGCTGTTCCTAACCTGAGAGTAACTTTTAGACCCTTATTGACTTTTTTAACTGTTTTGCCAGATGTCAATATGCAAAAGTAAAAATCATGGCTGAGCCTTTAGTTGTAATTAATGGCCGTATTGATCAGCTAAGTCCTGTCTTGCCTCACGTCACAAAACCCGCTGGATTTCAGAAGATTCCCTGCCAAAAAGTGCTTTATCCCCATGGCTGGGAGTAAAAAGCAAAGCTGAACTCTCCAGCCCATTCTTTTTCAAGGCACATTGATAAGGAGCAGAGCAGTGAACTGGGGCAAAGTTGGATATTTTCAGTCTCCAGAGCATTTTGTTTTGATTTGCATCGAGTTTCAAGGTTCAGCAGTTTAACAACCAGCACGGCCACGTTTTCATTTCCTTCATTTCGAATTTCGAGCAAAAAGCATCACAAGGTTACATCTCCAAGAGGAAATCAATCCCAAACTCCACCTGGCAGTTCACCAGGGTATGGAGAAAACCAGCCCAGCTACTGCTGGAGCTGTGCTGAGTTTTGGCACCAAACATTTGCACAGCCCTTGAAGTTGCTCAGTTTGCGGCCTGAAAAATAAGCAGTGAAAAAGATGCACATAATTTAAATGGCACTGAATATTCAATAATGGAAATGACTTAAATATTAGAAGCTTTTTGATGCATGTTTCTGGGGGAGCTGAGTTTGTCCTTGACCTTTGCTTACTCGTTACTTTGTCTACGCATAATTAACACATTCATAATATCATATAAATGCCATTTATTGATACTGTCCCAAGGGCAACTGGTTATCTGGGAAGAACATGGCCACATTAACATTTCCTAACTCATTTAGCTCCTCTCCTACATTAAACTGAGGCAAGCCATTAGTCACATCACCCCGAGATGTGTTTTAAGCAGGCAATATTTAACGAGGTAATGGTTTAAGTGTTGTCAGGGCACGGTGACAGTCATTTAAAGGGACAGCTCTAACGAGGGCAGTGTGGAAGGACTCGGGGTGGAACCACCTGGAGATTAAACACAGAGGTTGGGAATGTCATTTCCTTCCTGATCTTTCACACTTTTTCCTTATTTAGCCACAGCAAGTGGTGATGTAACTGGATAAAGCCATGGGCAGTGACCTGTGCCCTCTCGAGGGGTGACATCCCCCGAGGTGCCAGCTCAGCAAAGGTGTGAGGTCACCAGGAGCTGAGGTGTTTAATGGTATTCCACAAAATCTCACCTCCAGACCTCACTGCTTTGAGAGATGTTAAGCATCTCCTGCAGCAAGGCCAAACCCAAGAGGTTTAAGGAAAATTAATAATAATAACAATAATAATAATAATAATAATCTTCCATCCTATTTCCCTGAAGAACACGTTCTCCATTATTCATTGACACAAACTAAATATTCAGGGCCACTTCAGATTTTTTCGAGCATTTCTTTCGCTGCACTTGACTTTTATCTGGGAATTATTTTTAAAGACTTCCCTAACAAATCTCTGATAAAACACATGTCAGCACTTTGGCAGGGCTGGCAAATTTTTTTCCCGAGCTCGAGTTAAATTTAAAAATGGAAATTGGACTAATTAATTACTTCAGATGGAAGAAGAGAGGAGGATTTCAGCACGGGGCAGAAATGAAACAATGCAAGAAGCAATAACTGGGAGCATTCCAGCAGGAGTGGAGAGCAGGGAAGGGCAGGGAGGAGCAGATCCCTGGGCTCCAGCTCCCACCACTGACCAAAAATCACCTGGAGGAGTTCTTGGGGTGATGTCACCATCATATTTTCTGGAAAAATCCCTTTGCCCAGGATTTCTCTCCTGGGAAGCTGAGAAGCCTCAGAGAAAAAGGAAAACAATATTATCTCATTTGCTTCTCCTGTGTTTTGCTGCTTTGGAATGTGGTTGGAGGTTGTTTATCCAACAGGTGATTGTTTCGTTGGTTGCATGTGAATTGTTTTTACTTATTGGCCAATCAGTGCCAAGATGTGTCGAGGCTCTGGAGGGACAGTCACCAGCTTTTCATGAGTATTCTTTCCAGCTTTCTGTCTGTATCCTTTCTGTATTCTTTAGTATAGTTTAGTATAGTATTCCTTAATGTAATATAGACCATAAAGTAATAAATTAGCCTTCTAAGAACAAGGAGTCAGATTCCTCCCTTTCCTCGCCATCGTCGGGGTCCCAGAAAATACCACAGGGTGACCCCCTGACCTTCTCCTTCCTGAGGAATGGAAAGGACAAGATGCCAGACTGGGAGGAGATGGATCCTGGCAGTCCATGCCCAGGGCCAGGGCCAGGGAGGGGCCCTGGGCATCAGGAGTGTGGTCCCAGGGCTCCCTGGCTGTGCATCCCTCGTGGGGCCCAGGGAAAGGGAAAGATGCAGAAAGTGATGCTGGAAATTCAGCTGCATCCTGGCTGGTTAAGGATCATGGAATTATGGGATGGAAGGGACCTTAAAGGCTGTCTCATTCCACCTCCTGCCATGGGCAAGGAACATCTCCCACTATCCCAGGGTGCTCCAAGCCTGGCCTTGGGCACTTCCAGGCATGGAGCATCCTCTGGACCAAGCCTAGCTACAAGTATGGCTCTCTATTATTAAAATATTAAATAATCACTACTAAAAACTCAGTGTTTCCAAGTCAGAATCTTCCTGTTCAAGAAGAAAAGGCAGAGAAAAAGTGCTTGGTAAACAGACAAGGAATGTACTCCATGAGGCTCCACCAGGGAAAAGGAAAATGAATAAAGCCAGAAACTGCTACCAGGTTTTCATTTTGTACTTCTATAAAAGAAGAAGGAACAAAAATGAAATATAATCAGTGAATAAGGAGCAGGTGATGTAAGGAATCAATACCCAAGTTATCAAATAACACAGCTGACTGCTAGAATAGACCAGATCCTGCAGCATAACCTGCATTTCAGTATTAAAAAATGAAAAAAAATCATAAACAGCCTTGGGCAAATACTGGATTTTTCCCTGCTAATGTTGATTTAAAAGATGCAAATTCATTCACAAGCTCCAAGGTGTGGGGAGTGACTGTTAAACCTGCACAGCAGTGACCATTAAACACAAGAGCAGCAATTACACAAAGGGAAACAGTTTTGCTTGGAAAAAGGAAACTGTGCACCATGGAAACCTCTCTCTGAGCTCGATCATCAAGTTTATCTGAAGAAGTAAAGTGGGTAAAGTTTTACCCTCCTTTTATTTGGATAATGGGGGCAGAGCTCTCCCTGATGTGTTTTTTTAAACCTGTGTGACAGGAGTGGTGGTCAATCCATAGGAATAAACCCACAAGCTCCTCACAAATCCAAAATCATCCATTACAAATTCCCAGCTTCTCTTTGGGGGGAAAAGTGCTGAAAAAGGCTAACCTGGAGATGAAGTACAGCAAAAACACGGCACGTGTGTGACTTGCCCAACCCTTCCTGCTTAATATTCCTCTCCTCTGGCAGGACCTGCACGGAAAATGCATCTGGAAGTGTCCAGGGTCTGTGACAAGCTCCTGACAGATGATGGATGGATCAAATCCAACACCTGGAACGCAGAGTGATAAGGTTCAGAAGTGAAGGGATGAGTGGCAGTGGCAAAGGAGATGAACACAGGGGGGACCTTCGCAGCAGAAGCTGCATCACCCATTCCTTCATGAACAGGATAATGGATGAGGTGACAACAGCAGCAATTCATTTCCAGCCAGGAATATTGGGATTGAAAAAACCCTCTCAGTGCTTTTGTGTTTGTGTTAGCAGCCTTGGGAACACGTGGAGGGTTTTCAGGATTTTTTAGGATTCTGAGGGGCTGTGCGGATTTGCCATCGGGTTTGGGAGCTGGAAATGCTGCCCTGGACCCAGCCCAGCCATTCCACCACCACAGCATCACCCCAAAGCCAGCAGAGCCACCTCAAAGGCAGCTTCATGATTTCTAAACAAGTTCAGATTCAGAAAATGATAAGGAAGTGTTTAAATGTGTAATACAACCCAAAGAGCAAAAGGATGATAAAAAATAGAGAGAAGGGGGAACAGGCATTTGGGATCAAAGCATATTTGCTGCTCTGACCATTTCTGTAGCTCTGAGAATTTTTAAGAATTTGGTATCTTGTGTCATTAATGAAAACAAACAGTCCCATAAATGAGTTCCCAGGAGTGTCCTGTTTCACTGATATTCCACCAGCAAAAGGAACTGCTCCACGGGAAGTTTCCAGCAAGCAGAAAGTTCCTCTGAACCCCAGCACATTCCTGCCCCTCCTCAGGCTCCTCCCTGCTAAGCCCAGCCTAACTCTGCCCTGTCTGCTGTTTCCAGCTAATAGATGGAGCCATTTGCAGCAGTGGAATATGAGGAGCCCTGCAGCACAGACACATTTCCTGATTTCCTGCTCCTTCTGCAGCACTAATTCCACTTCCCTGCACATCCTGCCTGTCCCAAGGACATCCTTCCTCCACCCCAGCCTCAAGACCACAGCCCCATTAAGCAATCAAACCATGGATGCTCATTAGCTGCTTCTCCTTCTGCTCTTTGCTTGTTTGGTCTCTGTTTGCCTTTTCTTCTCAGCTTCCACAATATTTGGATCAGGAACTTGGAATTCTTTGCCTCTTGCACTGTCTCACACACCCTGGCAGGTGTTGTGGGAAGTGCAGCTGTTCCAGTTGTGTTATTTATTTGTAAAAACTTACAAAAATTACACAAAAGTCAAAGCAGCCTTGGGATACTTACCCACCTTCAGCTCACAAACAGCAAAGACAACTTCCCTGCTTTCTCCTTTCCAGATTATGAATTTCAATTAAAAGGGATTCCTCATTTTTTGCCTACGAAAGAATCCAAAGAGCCTGAACAGAATAAAAAGGGCTTGGATTGGCAGGAAAAGGGGGAATGGTTTCCCACTGCCAGAGGGCAGCAGGAGATGGGATATTGGGATATTGGGATGGAATCCTTCCCTGTGAGGGTGGGGAGGGGCTGGGATGGAATTCCCAGAGCAGCTGTGGCTGCCCTGGATCCCTGGCAGTGCCCAAGGCCAGGCTGGACACTGGGGCTGGAGCACCTGGGACAGTGGGAGGTGTCCCTGCCATGGCCCTGTCCCTGAAATCAGATGATCTTTAAGGTCCATTTCAGCACAAACCATTCTGAGATCCTCTCAAGTTATTTTTCCTAGTGCTGAGTTAATCCTGTGGGAAATCAGTGGAATTCAAAGGGCTTTTTTTCCCCCAACTAAACACCTAAGTCAGCTCCTGTTCATCTGAAACTCAGTTTACTTGAGCAAAGCTAAAGAAATCAAGTTGTCCATCAATTATTTAGAGTGTTTGGCCCTGATCCTGGCTCCACACTTTATTTCACCACAGCCTTAAAGCTGGAATCTTCCACAGCCAGAGGCTGGGCCAGGGAAATGGCTGGGAAAGAAAAGGCCTGGATTGACTTTTGGGGTGAAATGAGTTGTTTTGGATGCTCTGAGCAGATGGTGGGGGTGGATCCAGAGCTGGCTGGGCAGGGAATTATCCCTTCCACTCCCAGAGCTCAACCACCTCCATCAGCAGCTCCCTCACAGAGGGCTCTGAGCTGGATTTTGGGGCCTTCTCAACAGAGATCCTGAAATACAGATGTAGAAATTTAAAATAAAACCCCAGGTATATAGTTATGTCTATATAAAAGTCTTCTCAATGATGTAAAAATAGAAGTGTAGCTAACACTTCGAATCTTTGTCCTTACAAGAAGGGGAGAAATGCATTCTTCTGTTCCATGGAATTTAATTAGTTCCTAAATTTAGGTTCTGTCAGTAAAGTTACAGAGGATTCACTGCAGTTGGATTTAAATATTGGATGATATTTTATATTTCACACAATGCTAATGGACGACATTACCTTCGTATAGATATTGTCAAGTATTTCTCTGTGAATGCTTGGGTCTATTCATAATGTTTTAGTCAGCTAAATCATATTTGATTGCATTAAAAAAAAACACTTTCAGTCCCAGATATTTGTTATTTGAAAGGAAGAATTCAGTGAGACCCTGAATCCCATGAGCTGGGAAAGACTGATCTAAAGCAAAACCACAGGTGCAAAAATAATTAAATCTTTTAAGCATCAGAGTTATGATGCAATCCTCAGGGGAGGAGGAAAGAAGTCAGTGCTGAAATTCCTCCTCTACCATAAACTTATTTCTTCCAATTGCTCAGTACCCTAAAATTCAAAGAATTTGGGTAGAACTTCCTAGAAATTCCAGTACTTCAGTATCTCGGTATCTCTGAGCATCTTGTGCAGCTCAGTTCTTCATCTGCAGTGGAAGAGCACAGAACCAGCTCAGAGCTCCCCAAGGGTCATCAAACACCTGGAATTTGAAGTCCATTCAGAGCCTTCAGTAACAAGGGTCAAACCATTCTCCAGTTTGGTTCCAGCTGCTGCTGCCCCAAACTGCAGAATTCCCGAGGTGTTTTCTCCTGGAAACGCTGGGTTTGGACAGAATTTAGGCCAAACTTACTCAGAAGTCACTCAGAGACAGGATCTGCCACTTCAGGCTGCTGCAGCTTGGGAAGGGTTTCATAAATCCTCCGAGAGCATTCATTCCCCACCTTCTTTTTAAATAGTTTTGTTTGTTTTTAATGAGCAGACTCACACAGCTTAGACTCCTTTGCAAGCTCTGTGCTACACACAGGGCTGACATCCCAGGGAGAGCAGCTGGATGGTGCAGGACTAGAAATGCCATTTTAAAACGTGACCCCAAAGTTCATTTTTGGCAGATGGGATTTTCCAGGTACAGAGCTGAGCTCCCTCCATAATATCTGAACTCAATTTAAGTTTGATCTATAAGATTATTTTCATTCCAACCCCTTTGGACACTTGCAACAACAACATTTCCCTTCTCCCTACACGGATTTAATTTGGTCATGCACTGCAACTCTGCTTAGAAAGCTGCTTAGTGGCAATGTTTCAGAAATCTGAATCAAATTTTCCTGAGTGAAATAAAATTAGTTATCGAGGAAAGGATAATCCACTTTTCTGGGGGCAGCAGTTCCATATTTTAGTAATGGTTCAAAAAATACAATAACAATCCTAATAATGAAATGGCTCTGAGATAGAGTGAGTGCTGATGGCAGGCTGGCTGTGGGAGCAGTCTGGGGATAAACTGGGAGTGACTGGGAGCACTGGCTGGGCCACAGAGCTACAGATTGACACCAGAAACCTCTGAACTTCCTGGCCCCTCTGAGCCTGGATCTGCCACGTGCTGCAGAGCCATTTTAACCTCCAGAAGTGTGAGTTCAGGGCTCACAGAGCTGCTGCTGCCGTGGCCAAACCCCGCAGGGCTGGTGCTGAGCAGATCCCAGCTCCACTCATTTTCTGGGGCTCTTTTGGCGCCACAGTTCCAACCCCCTGGGCACCCCCATCCACCCCTGACTTCCAAGCCCTGCAGGGTGATTGAGCCAATTACTAAATGTACTAATTACACCGTGAAGGGCTTGGTAATTCCCAATATCCAAGTTCCAGGAGTTGCTGGTGAACAAGGTCACCCTGCCACTGCCCAGAACACAGCCCAGGTGTGAGGTCAGGGCATTGTCTCTCCTCATCCCAAATTCCTCGTCTTGCCCTGCCCACCACCAGGACAAGGAATTTGGCAACTCAGAGAGGACTGGAACCTTCTCAGGAGCTGGGATCATTCTCCAGCAAGAGGCAGAATCAGGAAAAAAGAGTGAGAGCAGAATCATGGCCAGGGAGATGACCTGCCATGCAATTCCAGCTGGAAATATCCTCTAAAACCATAAAATCCAACAATTTCCCAGCACTGATCGTCCTCCAGCAAGAGAGGCAGGATCAGGAAAAAAAAGAGTGAGAGCAGAATCATGGCCAGGGAGATGACCTGCCATGCAATTCCAGCTGGAAATATCCTCTAAAACCACAAAGTCCAACCATTTCCCAGCACTGATCGTCCTCCAGCAAGAGAGGCAGGATCAGGAAAAAAAAGAGTGAGAGCAGAATCATGGCCAGGGAGATGACCTGCCATGCAATTCCAGCTGGAAATATCCTCTAAAACCATAAAATCCAACAATTTCCCAGCACTGATCGTCCTCCAGCAAGAGAGAGGCAGAATCAGGAAAAAAGAGTGAGAGCAGAATCATGGCCAGGGAGATGACCTGCCATGCAATTCCAGCTGGAAATATCCTCTAAAACCACAAAGTCCAACCATTTCCCAGCACTGCCAAGGCCACCACACAGCCATGTGCCCAGGTGCCACATCCACACAGCTTTTAAATCCCTCCAGGGATGTTCCAGTACTTCCTGCTAACTGGAAGGTGATCAAGCATCTCCTCACAGTGCACCTTCCACCAGTGGTGGCTGGTGACCTGTGAGTGTCCCTCACAGTGTGGCACCATCAAATCTGATGAAATTTTCTCAATCAACCCTTTTTTTTTTTTTTTTTTTTTACTGTGGACCCCCACTAAAAAAAAAATCCTTTGAAACAATTGCATTATGTTCCCAGAAGAGCCCTCAGGAAGCTGCAGGGGTTTTATCCCCACTTCCAGGAGTGGAAAGCAGCAGTCCCAGCCAGCTGGCAGCCAGGGCTGTGCTCTCTCCATCCCTCTGGGAATGCCCACTCCAAACCCACACAGTTTTTGTGGAAAACCCTTGGCCAGTGAGACCACAGAGCTCCCAGGCCCCATTTAGCTGAGCAAGCAAGGCTGGGAACCCATTAATTTGCTGGGTGAGTTATGGTTCCCTGCAGCACCTTTTGTTCACTGTCAAGGTTCTGCAACAATGACAGATGCAGCTACAGCCAGCCCAGAACTCCAGAATTTGATCTCCTAAATCATTCCAGATATTAAATGTCTCAGCCATAAGCCTGGCAAATGAATTCCTCTGGAGCTCACACTTGGTGCTGAGCACGAGCCAGGAGGAACTCCCCACACAGGTCCCCATTGTTCCCTGGGAAATTATGCAATGGAAATTATCCCTGGAAAGGAACCAGAATCCCAAGAAAACTCACACAGCTTCCAGTGGCTGCTAAAAGGAGCTGCAAATCCACCTGGATAAGTGAGGCAGCACTGTGGGGCATTAGGAGCTCACCAATGCCAGTTTTAATAGCAGGAGCTGGACATGCATATAAAATTCCCACTTTACCTAGTAAATAAACAGAAAAGACTGCAGCAAAATAAAGAACCAGGGGAACATGGGCAGAATGCTTAAGCAGCAAGACACAGGCTGGGTTTCAGTCTGGCTCTTCTCAATCTCGGTATTAATCTTTTTTTTTTTTTTTTTTTTGTTTAAAACCATCTCCTTCCTTCAGCCACAGCAGACAAGAGGAGTGAGCAAATTTCACCTCAACTCATTTATAAAGAGCACAGAACTGTTCAAAGGAATCCTCGCCCAAAGCAGATTAAGGCACGCAGAGGGTGGAACAATTGCTACTTCATTTTTAATTTCTCCAAATCACCATCAGATAGATGACAGTGCTTAGCACAGGAAGGGTTCTGCAGGCTTCATAAACAATAGAGGTATTACCCATTATCACACAAGTACAAATTAGTTTGACCTTTCCAGCTTTTTCATATGAGGCTTCCTTTTTTCCACTTGACTAGAGAAAATATTGAGTCAAGCCATGTTCTGCACTCTCCCTTCTCAGATGTGTTTGACCAGTGCTTCTTTCCTAAATCTGCAATTAGTAGAGACCCATTAAACACTGAATTCACCCGAGGAATTCTCTGGCTCATCCAGCACGTTGCTGGTGCTCTCCCAGCCTCACACCTGGTGCTGCTCCACACCTGCTTTTCCCATGGGGGATAAATGTGGGATCTGATAATTTCCATGGGAAGGGTTGGGAAACAACATGAAGATGTTGTTGTGGTGACAGAGATCATCATGGAAGTGTTTGGGTTGAAAGGGGCATTAAATCTCATCCCATTCCAGCCCTGCCCTGGGCTGGGACACCTTCCACTGCCCCAGCCTGCTCCAAAGCTGGCCTTGGACACTTTGAGGGCAGCCACAGCTTCTCTGGGATTCCAGCCCCTCCCCACCCTCACAGGAAGGAATTTATTTCCAATCTCCCATCCATCCCTGCCCTCTGGCAGTGGGAGCCATTCCCTGTGTCCTGTCCCTCCAGGCCTTGTCCCCAGTCCCTCTGCAGCTCTCCTGGAGCCCCTCCAGGCCCTGCCAGGGCTCTAAGCTCTCTCTGGAGCTTCTCCTCTCCAGGTGAGCGCCCCCAGCTCTCACAGCCTGGCTCCAGAGGGGCTCCAGCCCTGGGAGCAGCTCCATGACCTCCTCTGGATTTGCTCCATGGGTTTTCTGTGCTGAGGACTCCAGGGCAGAGAGGGAAGGATGCTCAGTTCCTTCCCTCCTCCCTGCCCACAGCCCCCTGCCTGACCCCATGGAAACTCAGCACGTGGATTTAGGAACTGGATTAGAAGAGTTTAGGTACAAACTCTCCTTGTAAAAGGGAAGGATGCTCAGTTCCTTCCATCCTCCCTGCCCACAGCCCCCTGCCTGATCCCATGGAAACTCAGCACATGGATTTAGGAACTGGATTAACAACAAACTCTCCTTGTAAGACAGGTGTACATCCCTAGGAAGCAGGAGAGTGGCACAGAGCAGTGATCCCTTGTGCCAAGAACTCCCAGGACAGCTTCCCTGGACAGGCTGTGCACGCTCTGCTCAAGGACACTCAGCCCTGCAAGGGTTAAAGTCGTTCCTCAGCACTTTCTGCCAGTGACCTGGAATGTGCTGGGTGCACACAGGAACCCTCTGGTCCTCCAGATCGTTTTGGGAGGAAACCAAAGGAGCTGGGGAGGAGCAGGCAGAGGGGGATGCTGAGCCAGCCAAACCCTGTACCTGTCAGCCAAACCCGGGAGGAAATGCTGCAGGGAAAGAGGGAAAACAGCAGGGGGGAAAGCAAGGGGGACACTGAGCACAGAGCCCTGGCAATGACAGGAAATTCCAAGCAGAAACTGAATGCCTTTTTGTGTCAATTCCTCAGATTTAGGGAGGTTGAAAAAATTAATAGTGCAGCAATTGGGGTTAGAGGTGTTAAATCCCCATCCCAGCTAAATTCATCCTGCCTTATCCCAGGGGATGGAGCAGGGTGTTCCTGGGCACTGCCTTACCCCATAACATGGAGCAGGGCATTTCCTGAGTCCTTCTTTACCCAGCCCATGGAGCAGGATGTTCCCTGAGTCCTGCCTTATCTCAGGGATGGAGCAGGGTGTTCCTGGGCACTGCCTTATCCCATAACATGGAGCAGGGCATTTCCTGAGTCCTTCTTTACCCAGCCCATGGAGCAGGGTGTTCCTGGGCACTGCCTTACCCCAGGGGATGGAGCAGGGTGTTCCTGAGTCCTGCCTTGCCCCAGCCCAGGGAGCAGGGCATTCCCTGAGTCCTGCCTTACCCCAGCCCATGGTGAAGGTTGTTCCCTGAGTCCTTCTTTACCCAGCCCATGGAGCAGGGTGTTCCCTGAGTCCTACCTTATCCCAGCCCATGGAGCAGGGTGTTCCCTGAGTCCTACCTTATCCCAGCCCATGGAGCAGGGCATTCCCTGGGCACTGCCTTACCCCAGGGGATGGAGCAGGGTGTTCCCTGAGTCCTGCCTTATCCCAGCCCATGGAGCAGGGCGTTCCCTGAGTCCTGCCTTATCCAAGCCCATGGAGCAGGGTGTTCCCCGAGTCCTGCCTTACCCCAGCCCATGGAGCAGAATGTTCCCCGAGTCCTGCCTTACCCCAGGGGATGGAGCAGGGTGTTCCCCGAGTCCTGCCTTGCCCCAGCCCATGGAGCAGGGCATTCCCTGGGCACTGCCTTACCCCAGGGGATGGAGCAGGGTGTTCCCCGAGTCCTGCCTTATCCCAGGGATGGAGCAGGGCATTCCCTGAGTCCTGCCTTGCCCCAGCCCATGGAGCAGGTCCCCGCGGCCCGGGATGCTCCATGGGATCAGACTGCGGGCTGAGTGCTGCCACCCTGTGGGACCCGTGTCACTGCTGTGTGTGCCTGGCGCTGCCGGGATGCTCAGCACACACCTGAGTCTGGGGAGCTGGCAAGGCTCAGAAGAGCAATCCAGCTGCTCCCAGACAAGCACAACACTCTGGGATAATCCTGACAGCTAATTCAGGAGCCGGGGATGTTTGTAAATAGGATTTAGAACAAAGAGGTTACTGAGTTCTGAGCAGAATAAGAACAGATGTTGCAATTCAGGCTCATTTGTAAGGCAGAGGTAACTGATGAATTTGCACAATCCCCGTTTACTCACACAGATCCATGCCTGGGTGGAAATCCTGCTCTGTGCATCACTAACAGCACGTTCAGCCTGGAATCACTCTTGTGCTGTGCTTCATATTTCATTCATTTCTGCTTCCAGCTATACATGCACAACAGAGGGCATGATACATCTCCCTAATTGAACAATACAGATCAATTAAATATGAAAAGTCGTTCTTGGACTGGAACCCTCTCAGGCAAATGTTCTGCTCTTATGCTAAGTAACTCTTTTAAAAAGCTGGGAGTTGAGTGCTGTTCAGAGGGGGATTTATTTTTCTTTTTAAAGACTGGGAGACAAAGCCCAGAAAGATTCATCCATTCATTCATGACAAGAGAAGAGGTTTGACCACTGAGCAAGGTAAAACATCTTATTTGATGAAAGTTCCTCAGGGCTGTTTGTGTGAGGTGAAGAAATCCCTGTGCTCTGCAGAAATTCCCCAAACCATGGCCATGGATCAAAGTGGGCAAAGATCTCTCTGCTCCAGCCATAGCTGGGATGGTGTAAAAATGAGGAAAACTGAGGAAAAATGAAGGATGGGAATGATTAACAGGAGCTGTTAAAAGGGAAAGCTGTGCCCTGAGCAGCCCCGGGGCTCTCCCCGATGGATTTTGGGGTCTCCACACTCCCATCAGCGGGAGCAGAGAGACGCAAATGTGTTTTGTTGTGTGGAAGTGCTCCCGAATAACTCCTGTGATCTGAATAAAAGGAGTTAACAATGCACTTACAGACGGGTTCAAACCACACAGGTATTGCTGTGCAGCACCACTGACATTAAATCACCCTCACAAGAGAGGTTTGCCCACCACAATCACCCGGGATGTCCTTTGTTCCCTTCTGAGGCTCTAATCAAACGCAATGACCTGCTAAGCCTTATGCAAATTGGCCTTAAACACCGCATCTCTTCCTCGGCTAAACATTTATATAAATAAATGATAAACACAGATCTCGCCCGAGGCTAACAAAGATACAACACTGTCAGAACTCCTGGAAAAGCAAATCAGTCTGGAGCCAGGAGCAGCTCAGCTCAGGGTCTCCTGGAAATCTGGAGAAAACCGAGATTAACTGTTGGGGCTTTCAAGCACATCTTGCTCTCAACAAGGATTGGGGAAAATCCACATGAGAGGGTTGAGTCTCACTGAATCCAAAACCCAAAGAGGAGAAAAGGTGGGGAGGAACCATCCTGGTGCTTTTCTTTTATCCTTGTTATAATTTATCTCAGCAGAACTGGGTACTGGCTAGATCAGAACATGAATAAGGATGTCTGGCCAGATCTGAGATGTCTCCAGCAAGTCCTCAAGGAATACAGCATCAGAACAACTGGATGCTTGAGGAAGAATTAATAGAAGCAACAAACGTGGCAGAACCTAGTTTTTGAAACCTTTAACACAATTTTTAAAATAAATCCCTGCCATTTTGAAAATATGACTGCAGATGATTTTTTTGAGTCCTTCTGAAGTGCAATAAGTGCATCACTTACCTCACTGGAGGCCACATGCTGATACATCTGTGCTGTGATTATGACCCTAAGCAAAAATGTCAATTTATGTTGCAGAGGCAAAACTTTGTCCCTTCTGCTGCACCTTCCTAAAGCTGAACTCTGCACCTGCCAGCCACCAGACTGTTTTCAAAATGCTTTGACCCTGATGGTTCTGAGCCTTGACCTTCATTAATTTAACCCAGCAATTAAAAACACCCCAACAACTCATTCTTTTGCTTGGTGTTGGGTTGGGATAGATTTTTACCCTGCAGACTGAGATAAAATGACTGCACGCAGGGAATAGCAAAGAAAGGAGTTACTTCCCAACATGCACACCTTCAGAACCCTGTTTAGTGCACTGAACACTGCTCTCTTGGCTCATCAGGAGCGTGAAGCTCCTGTGTGTGAGGACGAGAAGCAGATTTGACACAGATTTGACACATTTCCTCCGAGTGCCCCCAGATTCGGTGGCTGCTGGGAGGAGGAGGCAGCGAGGAGTTGTGCACTGGCATCAAACACTAAACCAGCAGGGTGGCCTCGTTGTGGATTTGCTTTGCTAATAATAAAAAGAATGAATCACTCCTGTCATGATACCCACACCGAGTAAGCACGGCGCAGACCCGGCGAAGACGCGAGCGAGGCTCAGCCCGGGCCGCTCGCAGCTGACATTTGTGGATTTGGGGTGATTCAGGGCGTTTCGCCGTGTTTGTGATTGCCTCCCTGCCAGGGGCTGCACATCACTCACCCGCCGAGCAGAACAAGCTCCCAACAGGAAGGAAAATTCCCAACTGTTGCACCAAAGCCTCTTCAAAGAGAGCTGAATGCTGCGTGTGGCAGCGGGGCTGAGCACCGGGCCAGCAGCACATCAAAGCAGAGAGACAGAGAGAGCTGCTCCTGCAGACCTCACCAGGTCATTCCAGGCCACACAGGGCAGGTGTGGGAACAAACCCCAGACTTGCTCTATTCTAACAGGGCTAAAAATAGACCTGTGATGATTTATGAACTTTCAAAGGCAGCAGAGTATTTTTAAGCAGCAGCAGCTTCTGCTCTGTCTGCATCCCGGGCGCCAGGGCTCTGTCCACCCTGCCCTGCTGGGAACCAGCCCCTCCTGAATGCTCACCAAACAGAATTAAACAAGACCACAAGAGCAAATAAAAAGGCACTGATCTATCTGTCTCGTGGGTATTATCCTTCCCTCACTCTGCCTCATCTTTACCCCCTGAGTTTCAAATATTCTTTTTTTAAATCAAGTTAACTCCGCAGAACTGTCATACAAAGCCAGCTCCTGAAGCCAAGGTAAATAAATCACGTGGCACCAGAATAGTTACAATATTACTCCAAAGTTTTGCATCTCTAAGAGAAATTTTATGTGAGCTCCCCCTTGATTTCCAGCTGTACCTGATGGGGTAACACAGGAGTGAGTTTGAAACCAAGGAAATGTTAATTCCAGTCAATAAAGACCTGGGTAGCCACAAGAAAAGCTTTCATGCATGTCCAAGTTTGGGAACCAAGGTGGGCTCCCAGCAGCTGCTCGCTGGCTGCTGTCCTTCCCTCTGGAATAAAAGCTCCTCAGCCAAGGGCTGGAAATCAGCACTCAGGAATCAAGCACTGGAGGGATTAACACTGGAAAATCAATGCAGGACCCCCTGGAGGAGGATGGCTGAGGTCTCAGAGGGTGTCAGGGACACCCACCCCATGGGCAGAGGTGTCCTTGTGGCCCAGGGCAGAGGACACATCACCCCTCACCCCTCCCAGCACACTGAAGGCACACCTGCCCTCCTCCTCAGCATCCCTGTGAGCTCAGGTGAGGGGCTGGCAGCCCCAGACACCCCAGTTAACCCCTGGAGAGCCAGGCTTGGAGGCTGCAGCACCTCAGCCCGTTTTCCAGGGGCTGCCTGCACAGGTGAGCTGCTCCTCTGCTGTCATTCACATTCCCAACACACGTTTTGTCATTGTGGAGAGCAGAACCAGCTTAAAATTCCAGGAGCGCCAGACAGGCTGGGAGAGAGCTCAGCTCCACTGCAGAAGGATGGAAAATCCTTCCAATTCCAGAGTTTTGCCAGGATCGTTCAACTCCAACTACCTGCAGGCACACCCTGCTTCCCTCCACTCCCACCACCCAACAGCTGTGGGTGTTTGGGACAGGAGACCCTCAGAGCTTCCCAAAATGTGGTGCTTAGAAACACATCCAGAGTTTGGGGTGGCTTCCTGCAAAGGGACGCTTCCTGAAATCCCCCAAAATCTTGTCAGAGGGGTTCAGCTGTGCCCGGAGTTCAGCACGGGAGGGAGAGGTTGCTGCTCGCCAGTGGAAGCCATTGTCTCCAGCAGGCTGCCAAGGGGAAATCAGCAGTGTGCACACCTCTAAATGAGGCTGTACAGCACGGAAAAGAGGGATTAGCCGTGTAAAGTAAGTCCTTTTGGTATTAGATTAAAGAGGGGAGGTGACTTTGAAGGATTATTCAAGAGCCATTTAAGCAGTTTTCAGGGACTTACAAACGCGGGGTAAAAATGCAGCTTCCTCAGGTTCAGAAAAGAAGAAAAATTCAGTTTCCCGGCCAGAAAAGCAGCAGGAAAAAGCATCAGGGGGACCCCGTTAAGTGCAGCCCCCCACCATGCTGCTCTCCACGCTCGGTGCTGGCTGTGGAGCCCGGCTGCAGCATCACCTGCACACCTGGGCTGGAGCTGCTGCAGGAGCCACAGGGACCAGGGAAGGGGCTCCGACAGCCACGGGGATGGGTCACAGCATCCCCTGGGCACCTGCCAGCACGGGGGCACAGCCAGCCACCCACCCACTGCGGGGCAGGGGTTGCTGGATGGTGGAAAGGAGTTCCGGACTATCGCGACCATCACAAGAGGAGCTGCCACCAGTCCCTGCTCCCACCTCGGTGATGTATCCGCTGGGATGCAGGTCCTGAACCCAGCCATGGAAACGGGAGGATGGGCAAGCATAGCCACGAAAACTGATTTGCGCCTCCCGGCAAACGTCCCCTGCTTCCCCGCACCCCGGGGTGCCTCATCAACGTGCTGGCTCTTAATCCTCTGCCCACATTAATCCAGCCAGGGGAGAGCAATACGTGGCTCCAAGACACCAGACTGCTCTATCGAACGAGCCCACCTCGGGAAAAAAAAAAAAAAAAAAAAAAAAAAAAAAAAAAAAAAAAAAACCAAACCACCTTCTTTGGCTTAGCCTAAATTAAGGTGACGCGTAATTAGTATGTAAGATACAAACTATCGCCACTTGTTATGCAAGCAGCATCCTTTAATTTGTAGTTTCGAGAGCAAGCCGTTCCTGTCTGGGATAAATAAAACAACACGCTGCGGTATGTTGCTCACGACACGGGAGCAGTAGCAGCCTGGGGAAAGCAAAGGAGCTTCAACTCCAGCCGGGAACGCGGCTGGAGCCGGCAAAAAGTTCTGCGTGCGCCTGGAGCAGCCTGGCGGGAGCATCCCCGCGTCCGCATCCCGGGATGCGCCCGGTCTCGCTCAGGGATGCACCCGCACTCACTCGGGGATCATCGCCGCACTCGCTCAGGGATCATCCCCGCACTCACTCAGGGATGCTCCCGCACTCGCTCAGGAATCATCCCCGCACTCACTCGGGGATGCTCCCGCACTCACTCGGGGATCATCCCCGCACTCATTCAGGGATGCTCCTGCTCTCACACGGGGACGCTCCTGTCCGGGGGCCGCGGCCATCCCCGCCCGGGGTCTCCGCGCCCCGCGGCAGCTCCGCGCTCCGGGGGCACCGTGCGGGCACCGCGCTCCGCGCCCCTCCGGCCGCGCCTGCCCTCCGCCGGCTCCGCAGCCCGCCCGCGCTCTCCTTCCCCAGCGCCGCAGCCTTGCTTAAAAACCCCTTTTTTACCCATTTTTTATTTTTTTTTTAAATCCCGTTTTAAATCTGCCTCCCTCCTCACCGTGCCGTGCCGAGCCGCGCTTACCTAAACGGGGAGGGGGGCACATGCCCGGCTCGGCCCGGCTGGGCTGGGCTGCGCTCGGCGGTGCGGGCGCTCCCGCGCGGCTCCCGCAGCTCCGAGGTGCGCGGCGAGCGCGGCTCCCGCAGCCCCGCGGCCGCAGCATTGAGCGGCAGCGGCGGGAGCCGGGCGGGCTCC
>NW_024508101.1:2049134-2274051 GCF_017590135.1 Pyrgilauda ruficollis
ACCCCACCCCCGGCCCCGCCGTGCGCGGGGGGCGGGCGGCGGAGCGGCGGCGGCCGCTTTAACCCTTCCTGCCCCGCCGGTGCCCGCCCGGTGCCCGCCCGCGGCCGTGCGGCAGCGCTCGGTGCCCGGTCCCGCGGGCAGCATCCCCTGCCCGGCCCCCGCCTGGCTTTGCTGCAGCCCAGGTGCGGCTCTGTCCGCACCCAGGGCAGCTCCGAGCCCGTTCCCGTCGCGCTCCCCGCTTTTCCCCATCCCCGAGCAGCCCCGGTCCCACTAGGAGAGACCACAGAAGCCCAAATTACCGCTCGAGGCTTTTTAAAAAAATTTTAATTTTTTTTTTTTTAATTTCTCCCTCGGCGCGTTGCCGTCCGGTTTTAATCCCAGATTTGCCGTAATTATCTCGCTTTTTACAGCGAGCCGCTCCTCACCCGCCTGCTCTGCCAGCCTCTCGCTCAGCCCTTTGCATCCACCGTCTCCTTTCATCCCCTTCCCGTTCCTCCTAGTCCAAGAACTGCGTGTGTTGTGCAGGGAGATGAGGAGCCCGAGAGCACCGCGCACCTGGGTGCCAGCCCGGCTGCTCCCGAGCTCTGCTGGCCATCCCTGTGCCCGGGGATGCTCCCAAACCTTCCCCAGGATCCCTCAGTCAGGGTCTCTGCTTGCTGCTGCAATGCAAATGATGAGCCACAAACTGCTTTGAAAGTCATGAGTTCAGGCTTAATAAGCAGCGTAACGTACAGGCACAAAGAGAAGGAAAAAAAAAAAAGTATTCAGAAGTGAATGTGGGACCTACCTTCCCCCTGTCCCAAAATCCTGTCGTGGGAAGTGCTCTTAAATGCTTGTGTAAAAAAAGAGCCTTGCAGTGTAAAGAGGGTATTCAGTCTTAACTGTGCCTCCCCTGGGTTTTGAGGGATTAAGTGAAACCCTTATTATGTTTAATTATCTCTGGAGTTGCTCTCTGTGCTTGCTGCCTTGCTTTATGGTTTAATAAACTGCGCGTCGATAGAAACGGAATGACAATTAACGGTAGTGCAGGTCGGGCTGGCGTTTGCTGCTGCTCACAGGCTCCTCCTCAACGTGCCTGCACTGGGGTGGTTCATCACCACCTATCAGAGCCTCTTTGGGCAGCTCAGGAGCGTGGCTGAACCCCACACAGGGGTCAGCTCTGCAGGTCCAAGGGGTTGTGAGCTCCTCATGGAGCGGTGAGAGCACCCTGGAGCACCTCCAGGCTGATGGACCAGCTGTGGTTGGCCCAATCCTGAGCAGTCCTTAGGTACCTCTGGTGTCCTGGGAATGCTCAGCTCCTTTATCACAGAATCATGGTTGGAAAGGACCTCCAAGATCATTTATCATGGAATCATGGTTGGAAAGGACCTCCCAAGACCACCTCTGGTGTCCTGGGAATGCTCAGCTCCTTTATCATGGAATCATGTTTGGAAAGGACCTCCAAGAGCATCAGGTCCAACCTTGCTGATGGAGGATGGCCCTACACAGAGCTCACTGTTCCTGGAGAGAGCAGCAGGAGCTGGTGCTGCCTTTGCTGGGTCCTACTGAGAGAGTTTAAGGCTGGGCCCAAGAGTGCATCAAAGTCTAGAGGAGGCAGGAGTGCTGCACTCGAGCCATGCATGGAAGAATCCCCTTGTGTTTTGAAATGTTATATAAATGTTGTGTATTATTTGTGTAATCTCATCCTGATTTATACAGGAAGGGAGCCTGCTCAGCAATCCAAAATAAAGTTGAGCACCAAGTGTTTTCAATTTGGGAGCGCCTGTGTCTCCAAGGTCACCTCATAAATCCTGGCACCGTGGCACGGCGCTGCCAATCTGTGTGGGGTGTAATGACTCTGGAGGGAAATCAGCGCTGGAAACGCTGCCGAATTTGTCAAAGGGAACATGCATTGAATGCATCATCATCATAACCCAGCTGAGCGTGCAACATCCTCGCAGGCAGCGGGGAGAAACCTCTCCCACCCTCGCCTGGGTGGCAAGCAGCAGCAAATGAGAGCTGAAAGGTGAAGGCAGGGCGGCAGTGGGAGCAGACAGATGGCTTCCCTGGAAAGCCTTTTGGTTGTGCCACCTTCCCTGCGCACCTTTAACTCACCCTTGAATGAACAAGCAAACCAGGTCACCGGCTTTTTGAGTTTTTTATCCCAAACAAATCTACAAATAAGGCCAAAGGTGGAAGAGTCAGCAATCAACGCCTCCCGTTGAAAATTCAGACATATTCTCTTAAACAAACAGTCTCAAATACTTCATAAATCTGGCAAGGAAAAGCGCCTGGCGGGTTTTTGAGCTGGGTTGTAGCAGCAGAGCTGACACTTTGAATCAAGCCTTACAGCGCGACCTTCAGAAGCTCCTGCACCGCTGCGCCGTGACTGACAGCGGGAGATCCCCGCCAGAGCAGCACCAGGACATTTAGCACGCTCCTGTTAATTAGCTACAAACAAACCACTCTGAACTGCTGTGGAGGCTGCCACGTGTGTGTGTGTGCACACAGTGCCACGCAGGAGGCAGAGATGGCCCCAAATTCTACCCTGGGACAGCATCACGGAGGGTGCCCATGATGCCTCAGGATTTCAGCTTTGATATTTTTCATACATTTGTAATCCTGCAGTTCTTTAGTGTGTAACTCTGAACTCCACACACAGTGGGAGCTGCTGCTTTCCCAGTTTGGGCAGACACAACAATTCCTCTCCAGGCCTGGCAATCAAGGACACCTCACTGCCTCAGGCCCCAGAGATGGGAACAAAAGTGAGTTGGGGGAGCAAACTTGGGGTCAATGACTTCATTAGCTGAAGCTGGAATTGGCAGATTGACCCCCAATATGCAAATGGACCAAACTTACAAAAGTGTGCAAACCCATGACCCATCATCCATTTTTGGGTGCAGCCCCTGGGGGGCTTTGTCTGCCCTAAATGTACCTGAAACCCTTCAATAAATAGAACAATTATAAATAAAATAAATAGAACAAATAGAATTTTTATTCCCTAAATTCTGCCTGGCCTCTGTTTTTAGGCAATCCCAAAAAGTCATTCCCCAGGCTGACCCCCGTGTGTGCCTGCACAGAGGAGTAAACACAGCCCTGCAGCACTGCTACAACCAGGAGCAGAGGTGGAGCAGACACGGGCTGTGATTTATGGGTGCTGAACTCGCAGCCTGAACTTGGCACAGGCTCCTGTGTTTAGGCTGCAGTCTGTGTAAATCTTAGGAAAGATTTGGGCACGGTTTTACTGATACAGTAAGAGTTTGGTAAGCGATTCTGCTTTAAATGACTGCTGCAAAACATCCCCAAGGTTTACCCTGGGGTTTTGTTTGACCTTTAATTAAAATACCAAAGCTCCCTTTACATGGTGATGGCTATTTGTAAAGTCCTCTGAGGTTTTGTCGAAGTCCTGCTTGTATCTCACTGATATCTCAGGGAGCAATGCAGCTCACAGGGAATTTTGGAGAAACCTGCCCTTTTTTATCATTACCAGCCTTGCATTGTATGAGTTTCATTACAGGACAATGCATCACAAAAATAATTTTTAATGTGATGCAGTAAGAAAAGTGTAATCAGCAACTGGTTGAGAGTTATTTGTGACTGGGATCTGTAAATATTCCTGAGTCCACAGCTCTGTGGTACCACAGGTGGGGATTTGTAGGGAAATAAATCCTTTCCACAAGGTTGAAGTGGAAAGGTGGTGGATAAATGGCCCTGGAGGCTGATGTCCCTTTTGGGAGCAGGGAAGAAACTGCAGCAAGCCCTTGGTGTTGTGCCAGCATAACTCAGTGACTCTTTCAGAGATCCACATTCCAGGTTTGCTCCTCAATCTTTGGTCAAAGATTCTAGCTATTGCCATTTTCAATGGGATATTTTGAAAATATGGGTATTTAGCACTGACAAATAGTTGAGAACCAAAGATCTGAACCTACAAACTTCATACCTTCGGGTGTAGCTTCAACAATTTCACTGTCCAAGCACAAAAAACCGCTTTCAAGGCACAGATTCCTAAAGGAATCTGAATTTCTTTGGTTTAATTCCAAATTCTTCTGGTCTATAAAGTCTCTGGAAGACAACAGCAGTTCTGTCTGAATCAAGGAGCACAGCAAAGGACCTAAACATCATAGCTGGGAAAGTCTTTCATAGTTTAAAAAGTTCAGCTTAAATGGAGACTGAGTCCAGAATCTTTCCATGTTTTTCTTTGGACTTTCTGTATCCAAACTCTCCCTGAACCTTTATAAAATTTCCTTAAGGCTCCAACTTCCTAATAACAGTTGATAATAATGCATATTTTTTTATGACCAAATCATGGAATTTGGAATCTTTTTAATGAAAATTATGCAATTCTCCAATGGTAAAACAGTAATTTATAACTTTAAATTAAGGCCTTAGGTTGCAAAGCAAAGAAAAAGCAGAATGGGAGAACCCTGAAGCCTCTCAGTCTAATAATTATAAAATTTTTTTTTTGGTTATTAAAATTCCAAGGTGACAGGCACTGCTACATTTTAGTAGTTAAAGAAACACAAGATAAGCTTCATTATCTGCAGTGAATTTTTTTTTTTTTGAGAATAGCTTTAAAATGTAATAATTCAATTACCTCCGAAATCCAAATAAAATCTCCCCATAGTCCTCAAGCACGGCCAAAGGGACGTTTCCAATAACACAACCTTAATAATGCCCACATTAAAAATGGTAAGAATAAATACTTTGAAAGCCCCCAGAATTCCGAGTGTGTCTCCACGATAAGGTGGTGACATTTATAAATGCCATGTGATTAGCATGTGAAGGGAGATACACATTCATTGTGTGCTCAGACCTATTAATCATCCATCACCTGATAAACATGGAATAAAATGCCCTCTCTGTTCCCTTTTGGAGTCCTTCAAAAGATGGCACTTGGTGCTGATAACCCCAGCATTCCCTCAGATCCCTTGGGTAGGACTTTATAACAATAATTTTGGTTGTGTTCAGGCAGGATCTTCCTAAAGACCACGATGGATTTTGGATGAAGGAGCCTCAGCCAACTCAAATCTGCTGTGGGGCTGGTTCGTCTTCCAAAAGTACCCAGGATTCCCAAACACCCCCAGGTGTTCTCTGTTGTAAATATTCCACTGAAAACTTTGGCTTTCGGGGGAGGAATCTGCACTTTAAGCTTCAAGAGTGGGAATAGGTTTGGATGGGATGTTGGAAAGGAGTTCTTCCCTGGCAGGGTGGGCAGCCCTGGCACAGGTGCCCAGAGCAGCTGTGGCTGCCCCTGGATCCCTGGCAGTGCCCAAGGCCAGGCTGGACAGGGCTTGGAACACCCTGGGACAGTGGGAGGTGTCCCTGCCGTGGCAGGGGTGGGATGGGACAACTTTTATGGTCTCTTCCCACCCAAACCACCCCAGGATTCTGTGATTTTATAATGAAGCCCCTCTAGCTTCAATCAGCCCCACAGATTCCAAGAAACCTCTGCATCCATGAGATGTGATCTGGGAAAAAAAGTGGCAGCTCTCCCTCTCAGGGAAGCCTGTGGAGACAGGCTCTCCAAGCCAGGTAAAATCCTGAGTATCCAGAGAAAATCAACTTGAGGCACTCAGGAGTTGATGTCATGAGACAAGATTTATCAAATCAAAGCCTGCTCTGTCTTATCCAACATCTTGCCTGAAATCATGGTTGTCAGGACTTATTCCAGGGAAAGGAGTGAGAAATGTCTCCTTCCTCTGGGACATGGGGAAGGTGGAAATCCAAAAGTGTCAGACTTGGTCCTTTTGTGTCAGCCCATGAATCCAACTGCCAACAGCACCACGATGGCACCAAGGAATGGGAGAACTTTTGGGAAAAACTGCCCAGAGGAAACTTTTGGCAATGTCTGTTCTATTAATACTCCCAAATTCAGGAACTGTAGTGGCAGTTTTGTACTTTTATCTGCCACAAACCCACGCAGAGCTGCCCCTGTGACAGCAGAGCCTCCGATTCCCATCAAGAGTGGGCTTGATGTGATCTCTCCACACACCACCCGTGGGGTTTGGACTGGATGAAAGTCACTGGGAGCTCATGAAAACCTCTTCAAAATAGGAACTGCTCTTCCCAGTAATGAGAACAGGAAAGGCTTTAAGATTTCCACCAGAATGGGAGCCACGGAGACAATTCTGAGCAAGACACAGCCTATTGTTAATGCACAGATAAGGAAGGCCAAAAATAGAACTGTATTAATTTCAGCACAGAAATACGGGGGAAAATATATTTGTGCCGAGGAAGGAGAAAGTCATACAAATTTTTATTTGAAAGATTTCTATAGAAATCCATTAAAAACAGCAGAGAGTGGCAAAAAAAAAAAAAGAGAGTGAGGGAAAACATCTCTCTGCAGCTTATGAATAACAGATAAAGTTTATTCCAGTAATGATAGGGTACGTTTGTATTTGAAGAATAGTAGCCTGCCAATAATAAAGATAAAGCAAAATACTTTCATGGCTGTTAGAAGAATAAAACAAAGCTGACTCTTTTTTTTCTTTTCTTTTTTTTAATTGAAACAATTATTTTTTTTCCTGAGGACAGTTGGGTACATTGGACAGATAAGTTATTAACTGTCACTTTTGGAGTTTTAGCTTTACACAGCAGTCACCAAGGCACAGATTGTGCATACATAATTTCTAAAAGGGATCAAGTTATTATGGAAGTCGTGTTAGCAGTGGAGGAACATGAATATTTCCTTTTCAGTCTTTATCTGAGAATAATATCCTGAATTGGATCCATCCTGGGGGAGAAAACAAACCCAAACAGCTCGGGCCCAAATGTATTTATGATATTTATTCAAACACAGGAGAGGTCTTAAATATGTGATGAGGCCAGAAAAATTCAGATCAGTGTAAACACCTTGTAGAGGGTTCAAAGTGCTGGACCACCGAGTCCATGAGCCATTCCATGGGTCCTAAGGTTTATTTTACTGATCTACATCTCCACACCTCCCAAACTTGCAATGGACACTGCAATTCCTTCACTTGTGGGAAATCACCATCACGTGTGGGACTGCATTTAAAGGAGGAGTTGTGGAGCTGCTGTATCAGCCCAAATGAGAGCAGAGTATTAATGTCTTCTGCTGCCTGATGGTGGAGAGATGCCACCTGAAATGTTGCCATTTATTTTAATTTATATAATTAATTTATTTTAATTTATAGAATATTTATTTTAATTTGCTGGAATTCTAATTTTTTTTTTTCCAAAATAAGTAGTTTTGTAATCACTTATCTCCTCAAAATTAACCCCTGTGCTGTCCAGAGTGTTCCCGAATGTCTCTGGTGAAGCAAAACCTCTTTGCATGGGGACCAGGCCATGCATTAGTGCTAACTGATGAGCATAAATGGTCCTGAATTTGGCTTTTGTGCATTCTGCAAGTTTCATGGACCTTCCTGCAGTGACAGAGGGGCTGATCATTCATTACAAGGAAGAAGAAGAAGAAGAAGAGAATATTTGAAGTCTTTCAAAAGCTCAGAGTTGTTTTCTCTCTAGGGAAGGGATTTTGCTCTGTCACAGGGGAGGTGAGGGAGCCACTGGAAACCCTGAGGAAAAGCTCTCTCCTCCCTTTGGAGGGCTGGGAGGTTCCACTAAGGCTTACATTATTAAGAGTCTTCCAATGGATTTATGAACAGAAGATTACATTCTTAATGCCTGCTTCTGAGAAACGGAGTGAATAATTCAAGCACACCAATGTGAGCCTGGAAAACAGAAAAGCACCTCGGTGCTGAAGGAGGAGAGTGAGCCCCTCTGCAGCCATAGAAATGGTGATGTATGGAGCATCAAGCCCGCTGAGGAGCAGGCAGCAGCACCAAGGGAGAGGCTTTAAAGCCCCAAGTGGGAGCTCCAGCCCGTGGAAATGATTGCCAGGGGTGAGGGAGGATGGATGGCACTGCCCAGGACAAGCAGAGGGGCTGCACTGTTAGTAAAGCCCTTTCGTGCTGCATCTGGACAGATTTAGAGCCCCTGCTCACCAGGAGGCAGAGGAATCCCAGTGGTAGCCCAGGGCAGGGAGTCAGTGGCCAGGGGAAGCTTCCTGTCAGGATGAGGAGCTGCAGGAGCTGCCCCTGGAAATACCTGCCCTGCTCCTTGAACCGTGGTGGGGTTTGGCTCTGAGGATGCTCCTGGCAGAGGAGAAGAGGCTTCTATCTGATCTGCAGGGCAGAGAGAAGCTGACACAGACTGCTCAGAGCAGCTGGGGCTGCCCCTACATCCCTGGAAGTGCCCAAGGCGAGGCTGGAAGGAGCTTGGAGCAGCCTGGGACAGCGGAAATGAGGATGATACAGGATTGGAAGAAGATGAGCTTTAAGGCCCCTTCTGACCCAAACCATTCTATAATTCCATGACTGATATCAGAGGTATGGCAGCATTCTGCTGGAGTGGACACAGGGGTGGAAACTCCAAATGGGAATGGTTCCATTGATGGTTGCTGTGCACAAGCCCAGTTTTTCTGCAGCAAACAGGAAATCCCAACACACCAATTCCTGCTGAGCTGTGAGAAGAAGCCTGGACCTGGTGATCAGTGGGGGCAAACAGCGTTGTGGAAGCTCAGCCATCCCAAGAGAGGGAAGTGTAGGATCACCAAACTGTTGAGGTACTGAAGGAGACTCCTCTCCCACCCCTCAGTGATGTCAGGGGCGCATCACTGATCCTCTCAGAGAGGAACTGTGCAAGGATGTGATAATCCTGGGGTCTCTGGGGACACATTTCCTCCAAGGCTGGCTGTTTAGTTGTAAAATGGGGGCTGGGGTTGATTTGCACACCCATCCCCCTGAGCACTTGTTCTTCCCCAAGGGAAGGGGTCCCTGGGTGCCACCCCCAGGGCTCCTCCCTCAGGGTCACTATCTGCCAAAACTGTCCCCAGAGTGCTGCTCTGCCTGCTCACCAGCTTGGGGAGGGCACAGGGGACATCACAAGAGCTCTGGGAGGGATTCTCCTGAGGGGCTGGGAGTGTGCCAGGGCTCAGCTGTGCCAGCCCGGGTCAGCTCAGCCCAGGGAATGAAAATGACATTGTCAAGGGGCTGATCAGGAACTTTCTGATTCTGAAATTTGGTGTCTGTGGGACTCAGCGCTCAAACAGTCCCAGGAGAAAGGTCCTGGCTGGGTTTTACACCAGTTAAATCCTGCCTGAACAAAGCAGGGTTTCCTGTTCTCTGCACCTTCAGCAGAGCCCCTGCAGGGAGACAAAAGATGGCACAAAAGAGCTGATCCAAGGCATCCTTATCAGAGAGGAGCTTTCCCTTCTGAAACATCCCTGTCCTGACACGTGCCTCAGTGTGACAGTGATCCCTGTGCTGTGTCCAGAAGGAAAAAAGGGTGAAGGATGTGTGTCCTTTACTCCTTTTGGGATACCTGCTCCCTGTCTCGGTTTAAAACTACAGATGATAAAGAGAAAGAAGAGGGAAAGAAGGCTGCAAGAACAAAGGATCCCAGCCTTTCCTCTCCTGCAGAGCCACCCAGCTGATTCAGCCATGTAGGAATGTTTGATGCCTGCTGCAGGTTCCTTTGCTGTGCCTTCTGTGTAGCTCAGTGTGGTTTGTCTCTCTGGCATCTTCCTCTCTGCATTATTTTTAGATCTGAGGAATGCTCAGCAATTAGCTGTGCCTAACTGGGGTTGTTCTTTACCAGGCATTCTCAGGTTGTCTTTCTGTCTTGCTGGAGGCTGAGCTCCAGAAGGGCTTGGCTCTTGCCACAAACCCAGCACTGACCCAGTGCTCCATCCTTTGTTTGGGTAACCTGAGCAGGCTTCATTTCCATTTTCACACACAGGCACTGTGCTGCCTGCAGCCCCAACTGCAGCCAGGGGTCTCTTTAATAATTATTTGCTGCTCTGTGGTATCCATGTGGGTAAATTCAGTGGTAATTCATTTGCTGCCATAGAATCACAGACTGCCTTGGGTTGGAAGGGCAAAACCCATCCAGTGCCACTCCTGACTGAGTAAAATGTCATGGCTGTGGTTTAAATTCTCACTTTATGGCACTGGGGACAATCCCAGAATGGTTCAGATTGGAAGGGACCTTAAATCCCCTCCAGGGCCACTCCCACCTTCCACTGTCCCAGCCCTGTCCAACCTGGCCTTGGGCACTGCCAGGGATCCAGGGGCAGGCACCAAGTAAAAGAATCCCACAGAGATAAGAAATATGCATGAATAAGAGTCCAGTGCCATTTGACACAGGGATCATTTTTCTCATGTTGAACAGTCCCATCCTCCTGAGCTTTCCATGAGTCTCCCAAGTTGTGGATGTTCCCCTGGAACCTCCACCTGACAGCCTCACATGGAGCCCAGGTGCACGTGAGCACGGTCAGGCTGCAGACAAGGCGAGCAGCTGGATATTTTTTTAATGCTTTGGTAATATTCATGACATTCGTCTTGAAACTCAACTCCCTTCTGATTTTACAGGCAATTATGGCTCAGTTACGGCTGTCACATCAGCCTGGCTTTCCTTCCTCCCTCTCTCCCTTCCCTTTTTATTCCTGCATGTTAATCTGTTGGAAATCAGTGTCAAAACCTGTTTACACTCTTCCCCAACTACCACTTACATGGGCTTTAATAATGTACCTTTGCTGTAAGCACACACAGAGGCTTTGTTTCTCATGGAGAGAGGCAGAGACCATAAATGAGTAAAAGCCCTGCACTGCATTCCATGAAAATCATTTATTCCCAGTCAAAAAGCCAACGAAGAACCATGTCCTCTTTTTGTCCTACTTTGAGCTTTAGGCTGGGAACATGAATCAGTGAAATGTCTCCAAGCTGGCACTAAATTGCTATAAGGCAGCTTTAGGTGGGATTTCAGGAAGGAATTCCTCCCTGTGAGGGTGGGCAGCCCTGGCACAGGTGCCCAGAGCAGCTGGGGCTGCCCCTAGATCCCTGGCAGTGCCAAGGCCAGGCTGGACACTGGGGCTGGAGCAGTCTGGGACAGTGCAAGGTATCCCTGCCATGGCTTGGATGAGCTTTAAGGTCTCCCAACCCAAATCATTTTGTCATTTACGATTCTGTAGAAATACAACACTTATGAACAACTGAGCACTTATGGGTGGTAAACAGTAGAAAAAATGAAATTAAATGAAATAACCCAAACCAGCTATGTTTTAAATGGAATTGGAGTGAGTCAGTGCAGTCCCAGCTCAGCTCTGCTCCACTTAACCCAGGACAGCTCTGTGTGTGCAGACTCAGGCACTCACCCTGGTATTTTTAAGCACCGTGGATTTATAAACCAGAGCAGGACAGGAGGGGTTGGGAGAAAAAAAATAACGCCACTCTCTGACAACATATTGTACATCTTCACTTCCACCCCCTCATTCCGAGCTGCAGAGATTCTACAGCCCTGGGAGCTCATCATTCCCTGTGCTGGGAGATTCTCCTGCCCAAGTGGGACAGGGAGGGCTGTGCCAGGCTGTGCCATGTGGGATGTCACCCCCCGTGCCCTGCAGGACAGCAAGGACAGAGCTGGAAGGGTTAAATGGGCACAGAGGGAGCCGTGTCCCACCTGGCAGGGACAGCCTGGAGGGGCCAGCCTGTTCCAGCAGAGGGGACAGGGATGAGAGGGGACAGGGATGTGAGAGGGGACAGGGATGTGAGAGGGGACAGGGATGTGAGAGGGACAAGGATGAGAGGGGATAGGGAGTGAGAGGGGACAGGGATGTGAGAGGGATAGGGATGAAGGGGACAGGGAGTGAGAGGGACAAGGATGAGAGGGGACAGCCCCATTTCCTTCCAAATCTTCAGGGTGGCACTGTATTTTATCAATATTTTCTTTTTCTTCTTTGTTTTTTCCTCCATCTGCAACAAAGGGTTTTTATACAAACAGATTTATTTTATGTGACCTTTTAAAGATCATCTAGTTACAAACCTCCTGCCATGGCAGGGACACCTCCCACTGTCCCAGGGGTCCCCAAACCCCAACCAGCCTGGCCTTGGGCACTGCCAGGGATCCAGGGGCAGCCACAGCTGCTCTGGGCACCTGTGCCAGGGCCTGCCCACCCTCCCAGGGAGGAATTCCTTCCCAATATCCCATCTAAACTCACTCTCTGTCAGTTTGAAGCCATTCCCTGTGTGCTGTCACTCCAGGCCCTTGTAAATACTCTCTCTCCATCTTTCTTTCATGCCCTGCAAGGCCACCCTGAGCTCAGCCCAAAGCTTCTCCTGTGCAGGTGAACAATGCCAGCTGTGCCAGCCTTTCCTGCCAGCAGAGCTGCTCCATCCCCTGATCCCCCTGGAGCCTCCTCTGGGCTCTCTGCAGCAGCTCCAGCTGCTCCCTGTGCTGGGCCAGGGCTGGGGCAGCTCTGCAGGTGGGCTCTCACCTGGGAGGGGCACAGGGACACAATCTCCTTCCTACACCTCGTCTGGACCTTTAAAAACTTTGTGCTGTTGTGTATTCACCACTTTCTCAACTAAGACAACTTGATTAGTGTGCAAAGCATGTTCTTCATTTATCTTTTGTTTTCTGCTTGTTGTCAGTGTTTACTTTATAAATAGGCAGCATCTCTCAACATATGTTTGCTCTGCTTTCTGCTTTGAGCAGAACATACAGCAGTAAAGGGAAGAGATATAAGGGAAACAGGAAGGCTGCACTCCTTTGGGAATTATTTTCTGTTGATTTTACATTTTCTAGGATACCTTTTAGGGTCCTGAATCAGTACCTTCCCAGCTTTTCCACTTCAGCTCACTGAACCCACTTCCCACTGTCACACCATCAGCCAGAAACAAGAAATTGTGAGGGTCAGTGAGCACAGCAAACCCTGCCATTACTGCAATCCAAAACTGTTGAGTTTTGGATTATCTGTACCTGTGACACAGGGTGCCAGCACACCAAGACACTCTGGGAACAACACTTCCAAAATTCTTTCCCTGGATTAGCATGGGAGCAGGAATTGTGAGGAAGTCAGAGCTCAAAACTTGGGCGAGGATATTTCTCCTTTCAGCTGCTGCTGTTTTTATTGGTAACATCTCTTTGTTTTAGGTTTTTTTACTTCATTAAAAGGCAACAACACAGAGATAACACAAAACCAAACCTGAAAGGCCAGGCAGGCATCCTTTCCATGCTCACCTGCCCATCACCTGTAGCTGTGTTTGTATGGCCAAGCCTTGCAAAGTCACTGCAGTTGAAACAAGACCTCTTTTGGTGTTCAGCTGGCAACACTTCTGCCTGGCAAACCTTTCAAGACCTGCTTTTGCTCCGCACTGGAACAAAAATCCCCCTGCCTCCTAAAATCCAAGAAACCAATCTGTCTTTGTCAGAAGTCGATTGTGTCCAGAGTACCTGGGAGCAGTTTATTGTACTGAGAGCCTGTGCAAGCTCCTTGGTCTGCCTGCAAAATGCCTCCTAAAAATATGTGTGAACTTCTGGCTGTAAAAATAAACCAGCTAAAAATCAGAGCAATCAAGCACTCCATGGAGTGCAAGGAGCCCAGAAAGCTGGGAAGCAGAGGGCTCATGGCATTGTTCCGAGGCTTTCAACCTCTTCTTGGTGGTTCTGGTTGCTCTTTATAGAGTCATGGAATGGTTTGGGTTGGGAAGGACCTTAAACCCATCCAGTGCCACCCCTGCCATGGCAGGGACACCTCCCACTGTCCCAGGCTGCTCCCAGCCTGGATAACTTCTCCTTGGACATTTCCTAACTAAAGCTGAACAGTATTTATTTTGAGGTAGGGGCAGCCATCAAATTAAATCCTCTAGGCCTCCCAGCTGATTTGTTTGGTGCATCAAGAATGGATTAGCATGGATATTTTTGGGTGTTAAATACAGATCTGGTTTTCAGGCCGAGCAATGGGAATCCAGAGACTAAAATATCAAAATGGCAGCCCAAGTATCTCCATAGAAACCTTGACACAGCCAGAGAATACAACTGCTGGGAAAGAGCAGATCCCTTCCTGTCCATCACCCACCTCAGAATGCCAGCCTGAATAACCCAGGCAGGGCTTCAGTGCCACTGTCACCTTCCTTGGGTCTCCATCGTGCTGGGGGGATCTGCTTTTTGCTGCTTGTCCTCCCCCAGCTCATTATATTCCTTCGTTTCTTCTGCTCTTTGTGTTTTTGCTCACCAGAAAAGGCACTTGAAGCATAAAACTGGTCTTGTATTAAAAAAGACAGTAATAAAGGGAAACCCTGGAGTGTTGCAGAGAAAGGTTACCTTGAGCTATGGGAATTGTCAACATATCAAAGACACATAGCCAAGCTTTTGTTTTGATTCTCCCTTGCATTTTATGCAGAATTTCTCGCTCCTCTCCCCACTGTCTCCTTAAAAAATTCCATCAAATTAGTGAATTTTACCCGATTTCTTTATAAAACCCAAAGACCCACACAATGACAATTAAATTCAGTCGAATAGAAACTTGATTGACGTGAATACTGCAACAATACTCTAATGAAATTTGCCCAATTCAGATTTTAAAGAAAAACATATGCTATGAGTAACAAATAACTCTCATCCTCCTCAAAAACCTTGCCCCCCAAACACGAGTAAAGAAAACAAATGGCTCCAGTAATTAAATCCCACAGAAATTTGGTTTATTGGTGGTGATTAATAAAATAATGGCAGTGTGCAGCTCTGGAGGGCTGACACATCAGTTAACAACGGCAGAGTTTACAGCCTCGGATCATCATCCAAACAATGCCCCTAAAATTAGCTGCCATTAACAAGGAACTGCCAGCACTTTGTTTCAGACCTCATTATCCTTTTTTCATTTTGATGTTCTCCTCATGCAGCCCCTAGGGCTGAAATTGTTGCCTGCACTGTCCTGGGCAGGCTGGTGCAGGTGCTTTAAAGTTATTTTAATTGTTTTAAATTTAAAATTTAAAATGAGGTGATAAAGAATGACCGGCTGTAGGCTGGGCTTTGGAGACAGAGGGACCTCACCTGAAGAATCTCCTTCCTAGGCAGTGATATCTATTTTTAATGCCCCTATGGATACCTAGTAATGGAATTAAGGAGAGCTTTCTGAAAAATGGACAGACAAGTTTAGAGTGGTCTGGATGGTTCAAGCCTCTATGAAGGCACTTTGAGAGGGTATTTTCCCCTTTTTTCACCCTACAGGAGCTCCTTGAATCCTGTGCAACAGCTCCAGGTACCAGGAAGGAAAGTGGACAATTGAATTTTCCCTGTTATCATTTCCCACATCAACCTTTGCTTTTCCTCTCCAGCAGGACCATCAAAATCCTGTTCCCTTCTGCCGCCAAATACTCAAATTCTATTTCAGACTTGTTGGGAAAGCCACTTCCTTGGCTTCTGGTTAAGTTCCCCACTGGCTCTGCCTTTCTGTGCTTCCTCCTGAGCTCGGGGGCAGGAAGGAGCCTCGGACCTGCTCCTGCTGTGGCTTCCTCAGCTCTGACACCCCAGGAACCACCTCACGCCATGGCTTTCCTCAGGGCACCCAACCCCGCCTGGAAACCAGTTGGATCTCATCCCTGATTGCCCCAGAACCTCATTCCTACAAAGCTTGGGTGCCTTCTGCTCCCCAGCCTGATTTCCTTGCTGACAGCCATCCAGATGGCAAATAGAACACATCTTGCCTTGCAGTCTGGGACAAGCCTTGATTTGGCCATTCCTGCACCTCAGGAGGGGGGTGCTGCTCATCTGGAAGGCCCAGGTGGTGATGGGGGAGTTCAAACAACAGTCCCTTCTACTGATCTTTCATATTTCTACAATGGATTGAAGGTGATCTTTTCACTGCCTGCCCTGATTAAGCTCATAAAATATTTGTGGGGGAAGCACTGTGTAAAAAGTGATTATTGAAAGTCTGGTCTTCAGCAGTGCCCTGGCTGTAAGGAAGACCTGTCATTATATTAATTTATGTTTTGTAATTACTCAGATATTTTTTATATGATAGAAGTGACAGTGCTGTGCAGGATGAAGCAGCTCATGTTTGGATTGTGTGGATTTCACCTTCCAGCACTGGATTCATCACATGTTAATAACAGGAAATTACTGATACACAAGACTGGAAAGAGCAGAAAATAATTCAGAAACTACTAAACAAAGGGTGTGTCACTTTGTTACGGAAATCTGGAGCAGATTTCCAAGGATGACAGTGGCTTTTTCTGTGTCCATCCATGCTGGGCTGGCCCTGGGAGCTCCTGCAGGCAGCGGGTGAGGGGCTGTGCCTGGGATTTCACATCCAGAAGTCAGAGAAGCAATTTAGAAGGAGATACATCTTCCACCAGGCCATGTCTGCTGGCATGAATGTGTCCAAATAGACCCAGTCATGAACAGACTCTTTTCTTTTTATCCATCTCTGCAAGGAGTATTTCTGCCCACTTTACAGGCAGGGAATTGAATGTAAGTGTTTGAAATAATTTGCAAAGATTCAGCTGGCAGATGGGGAGGGAGGCAGGAGGGATCCTGGCTCCCAAAGCCTCCATTCCCTGCTGCTGTGGTGGGATCTGGGCTGCAGGGGTGGCAAGGGGGGAGCTGGGGCCAGCCCAGGGTGACAGTGCTGGCTCTGTGGGGATGGCACAGAGAAAGAGAAGGAACCTCACAAATGTTCCTTTAACTCAGCAGGCCCTGGGGATGGGTCCATCCAAAGCACATCTCGATTTACATCTCGATTTCACTGAACCTATTCCTCCTATCCCTCCTCTTCCAGTCCTCCAAGCCTGCTAATTTGGGATTATTTATTGAATTTCATGCTTCAGGACTGCTTTTGGAGGCAAACCCAGGGGGGCTGGGATTGGATGGTCTTTAAGGTCCCTTCCAAGCCAAACCATTCAAGGATTCTGTGAGAAATTTTGCTGGATTTCAAGGAGAAGGATGGAACACCTTCTTCTCTGTTCGAACTGTTCAGGCAGAAATAGAGATGTAGGGCTTGAACCCCAATTACTTTTGGATATTTACATATCTTTGGACTCAATCTCTTTCAGATTTCTTCATGGAGCAATTTACATTTTAATGAAGCCTACAAATAATTCCCAAATCAAAACACATTTCCTATCAAAAATACAGCTGGACCTTGAGCAGGACTGTGTGGCAGCTTCTGATGCAAATGCTTTAAAGTTGAAAGGGATCAACATCATTTGTCACTTTTAGCTGTCACTCATTTTCCTGGGGTCTACTTCGAACAAAATCATTCCATAAAGTCATGGGATTAAAATAGAAAACAACAACAAAAAATTCAGATGTAAAGATCTCCAATAAAAGGAAATATTTGGCATATTTTGAAATTAATGGGATTTTGGGAACTGTGGCTCACAAGACCGAGACCCTTGTGCACTCACCTGTACTGAATCTCTGGTCACACACAGTGGTCAGACACCCTCATAACCACTGTTTTCTCTCACTGAAATTTGATATTTTATGGAAAATATAAAGCAACAAGGATTATGAGCAGGTGTAGGAAACAGAATTTTAAAACAAAGTCCACGCATGTCTCTATCAAAAATTTTTGTGGTTTGTCCTAAATTATATTTATGAATGTGGTTTGTATTAAATTATATGTCTGAATGGGGTTTGTAGATATTAAATTATATGTATATATGTTATGTATATATGTTATATATATACATATATACATATATGTATTATATGTATATATGTTGGTTTGTATTAAATTATATTTATGGGAAAAAAAAAAAGCACATGAACATTGGAACAAATTGAACTGAAAAGTTCAGCTGCCTTAGCTCTGGGATGTTTGGGTCAGCAGAAGGGGTGGAATGTGTGACAGTAAAGGCAAAGCAGCAGCAGGGACAGAGACAGAGCTGGGCTCCACCCAGTTCCCAGGAAATTGGGATTTATTTTTTTTTCCCTCTCCAGGCAGATCTGCATCTGGAATTCTGTCAGCAGCGCTGATTGCTGCTGAATATTCAGCTGAACCTCCAGGTGAGCATCCCCCTGATTTCCGAGTCAAACTTTCCCAGCACAGGTGACTGTTTGTGATGACAATTTGGGGACAAGCAGGGGGGGTTTGGGGGGGTTTTTTTCATGCTGAGGTTGTTTCAGGCTCAGCTTGGGAGCAGATGGAGCCAAACCTCTCCATGTCACCACAACTTCCACGCCCAGGGTCCTGTAGAAACCACACATTCAGAGCATGGCCTGGGTTGGGAAGGACCTTCAGGACCTTCAGGACCATCCAGTGCCACCTTCCACTGCCCCAGGCTGCTCCAAGCCCCGTCCCTGCCCTGTCCCTTTGCCCACAGGGGCTCTCCCAACACCAACACAAGGATTTTGTGCCCCATCCTCCACGGGATCTCTGGGATTTTCTCCCTGTCACAGCTGCTGACCCAGATGTGGTGCAAAACTTCAGCTCCCTGCCTGCCTCTCCTTGACATCCTGATCCTGGGACAGCTTTCCATGCGTGGGGTGACCCAGATTATTTTGTTGCCCAAGTTCAGCCATGGCATTGGCAAGCCTAAAGTCAATGATGTGGGCTCTGCCGGCACCCAAGTCCACAAAAAATATAAAAATATTCCATTTCTCTGCTGAAATTGCTGCTGATGAGCTGCATATCTCTGGCAGTGATGGTGCTTTTTTGAGATAGCCACATAATTATATCATAAATAAATCCTTCATTTTTCTGTATTCTCTTTCTTGACATTGACAAGAAATTATTAGAATAAGCTCTAATAAGATGATCTAAAATAACTGAAAAAGGCTAAAAAAATAAATTCAAGGGCATCCTTTTCTTGATATTGCTTGCTTTTATTCATATCTTGCTTTTTGGGGGATTACATTCACTGGAAAATCATGATTTTTTTTTTCCTCTGCTTTTTTGCCTAATTTCATTCCGTAAACTAATCCGCAAATGAGAAAAAGCACTGACAAGAAAAGAATAATTTCTAAAGGACAAAAGTAAGGTCAGCTCTGATGGAGGGGATGGAGTGCTGAGGAAAGGGAAGAGCTTTAGAGAGGACGCAGATGTGGCATGGGGTGGGAGGAGGAGGAGAAAAGATGTTTATTCAGGCTTTCCTTCCATGAGCACAGAAAGGGCAAGTGCAGGCAGCAAAATACAAGCTTATCCTGGGCATAATTTGTCTTAGTCCTGTATCCATGGAACTGGCCTTTATTTGAAAAGCAGCCTAATTACTGAAATTACTGCTGCTGGAGTCCTGCAGCACTGCAAAAGGAGCCATACATTCCCGACGTGCAGAAAGTTCCCCACATTTTCATATGAGTTTCAAATAGCAATATTGATCAGGCAATTAGCAGATTAAAACAGCAGCAAAGCCCATGGAAAGGAGCTGAGCCTCTGCCCAAAAGCAGCTGAAGCATATTTGTGTTTTCTTGGAGCTGGGAATGAAACCTGCTCACATCTCGTGTTCCAGCAGGTTTGTTTTTCAAACAGGAGAAAAAGGAAAATCCTTGAAAAGAGAAACGCTGCCCTGATGCTGCTCAAAAAGGCTGGAGGCACTTTCTACCCCATTTATTCCTCTGGATTTTTCTCAGCCCCATCTGTTTCCTTTCTGTGGAGCAATCAAGGAGAGAGGATGGCTGGGCTGTGGAGATCTGAGAGCAGGTGGGACTGGGAGATCATTTGGGAGGCACAATGCCCTGTGCTGGAAACCAGCACTGCTGAGCTGGTGACTCTGACTGCTAACTGAATTTGCCTGCTTTTATTTACTTCTTTATTTCAAATAGCCACACTTTGGGCGTCAGGCAAACGGGTATTTGTGGTTAAACACTGTGTCCCTCCTCTGGACACTCTCCTTGCCTCAGATATTTTACTGGGGTGCCCAGGGCTGCTCCAGGACTCAAGGTGAGTCCAGCACAGATGAGGACAATCCCTCACTTTATTATTTTATTTTGCTGTAACTGCCCTGCTCTGGCTTGTCACCATCCACTGGAGAAGGAGTCCCAATGACAGAGATGTGACAAGCACAGGACCCTGGTGTTCCCACTTTACCATCCTGAGCCACGTTCTGCTTCACATCTGTCCCTTCACTCAGTAGTGGGGTTGTCAGTCCTGTTAAATTCTATTTCTTAAACAGTTTCTTTACTGCATTTTTGAAGTGAAAACCAACTTAACAGTCCTCATCTTCTGTTCAGATTCTAACAAAATTGGCACCTTAATTACACTGACCTGATCAATTTACTCATGGAGCAGCTCTGGTGCTTTTGCCTTTCCTAGAGCTATTGGGCTGATGGTGTGGTATAAAAGTTTAATGCTATTGTTTCTTCGGTCTTAATTATGCCTAATGAGCTACTTGCTTTAATAAACAAGCAGATTCCAATATCCCACCTATATTTTTCCCAGGAAGACAATATAAAGTTAGATGAAATTGTCTTTCTCAATAATTGAAGGAGTTTAGGAATAATCAGTAATGTGATCTATAAGTGTGCCTATATGGGATGAGCTGGTTCCCTCCACGGGTACTGATGGAGAGGGTTGGTTTATTCATTTATTTATTAACAATTGTTTCTCCCTTAGGCAAAGCTGGTCCCAATTAAGAGCCATATTTTCAAATGATAAAAGTAAGTATTCTAATAAAGACACTAATTGGCAAGTATGTTCTTTAAAGAGAGTCATAAATTAGAATATCTCGTGGCAAGCGATGCCATTTCCATTAGCAGCTCTACAACTCAAGACACAATTTTCCTATTAACCGGGGCTGAGTTTTACAACGTGGAAAATGCTGAATGCAAACACCCTCCAGGACATCAGGAAAGCAGCTGATGAACTCACCATGGTAGTTCAGAGGCAGCACCTCATTATTGCTCTCTCTGAATCCACAATTAAAAGCCAACAGATGAGCAAAGAAAACTCTCATAACCCAAGAAGTTATTGAGGGATCAGGCACAAGGCAAAAATCCAGAGTGGAGATGGCAGAAAGGCTTATACAAAATGAATTTTAAAGATGAGTAAAGCAGAGTAAGGATGAGACAAAAATGAGAAATTGGGGGGAAGAGGTTTTAGAGAGGGAGAGATATAACAGAGTGGAAAAATAAGCCTTCAGTCACACTCCTTCAGAAGCCAGAACAGACCCAGAGGGCTTTTTATGAGCAGATGTTGAAAAGCTCCTTTTAATTTTACATCACAAGAAACCCACGGAACTGAAACCCCTGAAAAGAGCAAGGTGATCAGTGGCATTATTGCAGCCACTGAGGTTCTTCCCAGAGCCTGGGGGCTGAGCCTGCAGGGCAGAGGGAGAGTTTTGGGTCTGATCAGCATCACTGAGAGGGGTTTGGGAACAGCCAAATCCGCTTTGAGCAACAGGATTCGTTCCAATCCATCATCATTGCATCAATTCCTCATCATCAATTCATCATGTCATCACTCCCTGGCATTTCCAGGCAGGGATCCCTGGGCAGAGCCAAGCACCAGCTCTGCAGGGCTGGGGCAGCTGCACAAATTGTGAGAAAACATCCAGAAAAGTGGGGATTTCCTTCATTCAGGAGCAAACCCCTGTTCTTCCCGCTCCACTTAAATATTCAAAAGGCAAATAATGACCGACATCCATTCCTCTTCATCCATCACAGCTGCCTAAGGAAGGAGGAATTCCAGGGACACTGGCTTTGCACAGTGGGTTTTTTCCTAAGAAAACCCTTTATTTCAGTATCTCATGTCCTGCCTGACAACTTTGTGCTTTCATTGCTCCCTTAAGATACGAGGCACACAAAGATGTAAATAGAATTGAATTTAAATAAAAGAGATGGGGGAAATTTAGTGATGGCTGAAAAGGGAGAGGAGGATCTTCCATTGACAAAGAGCTGCAATGCTTCTGTCACATTGGGTGTGAGGCATAAATGTCCCCTCTGAGTGTCCTGCACTTTGTCCCTGTGTGACAGAGGTTGTGTCTGGGCAGGGGGAGGATGAGGAGAGCGGGATCCCAGCATAATCCAGGGGGAGAGGAAATGTTACACCCCTGCTCCATCCATCCATCCATCCATCCATCCATCCATCCATCCATCCATCCCTAAAACTTTTCTCTCAGGGCCTTTCTAGCCCAGCAGTGATTTGAGGAAAGCTGCAGGTAAGAAAAGAACAGAAAGGAATGAGCTACAAGAAGCTGGAAGCATCTTGATGTGCTTCTTTAGTAGGGTACAGCTGCTTCAGGAAACACTTCAGCCTTTACAGCCAGGCTGCAAGTCCACTTCAGGCAAGCTTTTATGGAGGTAAATAAAATAAGAATGGTTTCAATCCTGGATTTTGATGGAGATGTCGTGGAGGAAACAGATTTGCTCACCTGTGATAAAAAGATGCTGGCTTGTCAGATCGTGGTGTGCTGGGGAGTGTGCCCAGGGCTGCCTGGGAATACCTGATTGATGCCCCTTGGCATCTCAGGTGAGCTGGGCAGCTCTGGGATGTGCAGCTGTCTGTGGAAACACTTGACACAGCCCATTAAGGGCTGGCTTCAGCAACAGACACTTGGATAATCCATCAGACTGCTGAAATCTCTCTTTGGAATTCACAGCCTCATAACGCAAGCAAAAATTAGCATTTATGTACCAGAGGTCTTTGGAAAGGAAAACACAAGTCCGTGTTTATCTACTCAGCTGTCACATTTTCTACTCTCCCACCTCATTTCCATATTGTCTAAGTATATATCCATATTAAAATATGTATTATTTAGCTTTATTTAATATTTTCCATTCATAAACCTCAAAGCTCTTCACAAGGCACCGTGAGTGAAAAACTGCTTTGAATTTGTGGCCATATTTAATTAAAAAAATAACCCAGAAATGGAAGTTGCTGCATTTCCCTTGGCTTTCCCCATCCCTTGGCCAGCCCAGCTTTTCCTTGATCCTCTGACCTTTTGGGTGTTTTTCCACCCACCTGGAGGGCCCCAAAAATCTCCAGATTCTCGTTACTTGGCCATCTCACAGTTCTTTTTCCCCCCAGCACCACAGAAACACTTTTTGTATCTCCATCTATATATATAGATATATTTACAAAGAATAATCTGTAAAAGGTTTGCTAAATCTCGTGTTTAATGGGAGATTTGGTGGCTGCTGGATCCTGCCAGCCTGAGCAGAGTTCCCAGCCCAGGGATCTCTCCCAGGCAGCGGAGCAGACAGTTTTATGTCATCCCTGTCAGGGAGATTTTGCAGAATTCTGTTCCACTTTGGTACAGATGAATGACCTGAAGTGCTACAGAATTTGTGATGTTCTGGCTTTAATTAACCTCCCTCACGAGTGAAGCTGAACAAGGAAGAACACAGCCCTTTCCAGACAGGAATATTTTCACAGTCATTAAATGCACACTAATGCTCTCCATAATCTATAATTTTGTGGGTGACATGGGCACTATTCCTACAGCTGTTCTTTGGAGAAAGGATGTTTCTTGTCATTAAAGACTAATAAGTGACATTACATTTAAGTGCTTGCATTAGATCTGCTTCTTTGAATTTAATGATGGGGCAATGAGGCCTTTAATTAAACAGCCCAAAGTTTCTACTGGGAGAAACAAAAGCAAATTTATCCACAGGTTTTCTTCCCAATGTAAAACCAAACCAGTGCCCATCTGGTGGGTAATCAATGCTTTTATCCCTAAAACTCAACCTCGCACTTGGAGATGTTTCCCTTATTTCTGAAATCCATGTAATGGGATGAAGAAACTCCTCCAGCTGGTGGATGAAAAGCTCTGTCTCGTGTCTCCACAGAGCACCTGGCAGGAATTTGCTGCACAAGTTCCTAAATGTTGAGGAGTTTTAAATAAACACACAAAGTTCTCTGCCATAGATCAGTGGCTTATGAGAGACAGTGTTCTGGTGCATTTTATGGCATCCTATGAATATTTTTTTATTTTAATTTCATGTATTCAAACCCAGTAGGTACCACAGGAATTACCAGACTTGCAAAAGAAGTGAAAAATTGTCCAGATCATCACATTAAGGTAACTACAGCCATTGTTATTTGAAATAAAAATCAAGTTAGGTGACATTAAATGTCTTTTCTTAATAAAAAATATCCAGATTTAATACAAAATTAACACAACTCTCTATACTCACCAACAAGCAAAATAGGACCAAATGAAAAAAATCTACTTTTTTAGGTGACTAAATTTCAAACCCATTGCTCATGTCAGGTGTTATTCCTTAAAACAGCACAGCAGAATAATCCCAAATTGTCAATAATTCCTCTACACCTTTCCCTGAATAGTGCTTAGCCTGCCTCAGAGCCTGAAATTCTTGGAAAATAGTAAAGTCTTTGTTTTTCCAGCCTGAGGTTTATTTAATGAGATAACAAAGAAACAAAGCACCAGCATCAGCCAGAACCAAAGTGTATTATTGTGAAGCAAAGTGTTCAGAGCTCCATCTGCTCCACCACTGAACATTAAATATTTTTCTAAAATTCAAAGCAATTAGAAAAAAAAATTATGAACTTAGATGGTGGCTAAGGCATAATTGCAGTTTTTAACATCATATTTTAAATGCATCCCTATTACTACAACACCCAGAGAGGTAAAAATAGCACAGGAATGGTAAAGACATGCTGAAATCAGATCTAATTTGGGACAGAATTTATGCACAAGCAGATCTGCATACAAGCTTATGGATTGCACCCTGCAAATGTATAGAACCAGACTGAATTTTAATTTCTTATGTGATGATTATTTTAATGTATCACCTTGTGGTAGAAATCTCCAGCAGAAATACATTTATTAGTGGTTGTGGCCTTTCTTGCATTAAATTCCAAGTATCCCAAGGCTTGAGGATGTGATTGCTCTGCCTGGAAAGTGATTTTCTGTAAAATCCAAGTGTGTCCTGACAGCTCTGGGGTGTTGGTGGAGCATGGTGGCCTGTGCAGCTCAGCCATGAGCCCTGGCAGCTCTGAGGGGAGAACGGGCCACAAATAAAACCAAAATTCAAATGTCACCTCTTGGGAGTAAATAAAATAAAAATGCCCCGGGGCTGGAGACGTTTGGTATTGGTTCCAAAGATGTGAGTGTATAAAAGAAGGAATGACAAAATGTAATAAAGGAAGGGAGGGCAGCATTCCAGGATTTGAAAGGGAGCTACGAGGAAGCTGGAGAAGATTCTTCATCAGATCTGGAGTGAGAGGACAAGGGGGAAGGGGTTTAAATTGACAGAGAGTGGGTTCAGATGGGATTTTGGGAAGGAATTCCTCCCTGGAAGGGTGGGCAGGCCCTGGCACAGAGGAATTGTGGCTGCCCCTGGATCCCTGGCAGTGCCCAACGCCAGGCTGGGCACTGGGGCTGGGAGAACCTGGGACAGTGGGAGGTGTCCCTGCCATGGCAGGGGTGGCACTGCGTGGGATTTGAGGTCCCTTCCAACCCAAACTCCTCCAAGGAATCACAAAATGAAGGGCTTTTAAATTTTAACACAGAGCATTGCCAGATATACCTATATATATATATAAATATATATATCCTACCCAGATAGAATTCAGGTTATATATAGGTATGATTAATCTGTGTCTGGGAACATAAAGGCTGCAGCATCGTTTTGGGATGTCTGAGATTTGTAATGCCCATGCTTTGAAATGTTAATAAAAATAGAAATCTCCAGCAAGAAGGGGTGCACTCTGTGGAAAGCCTGAGGGAGAGCTCCAAGGAGTTCCATTGTGGCCTGCCCTGCACAGAGGATTGGAAAACACAACAGTGCATTTCTACACATAAATACAGCAGATATTCCCAATAGAAGAGGATCTCAGAATCATAAAATGGTTTGGGTTAGAAGGGACATTTGTTCCACCCCCAGCCATGGGCAGGACACCTTCCGCTGTCCCAGGTTGCTCCAAGCCCTGTCCGGCCATGGACACTTCCAGGGATGGGGATTAAAACATTTATTTCCCTGCTTAGCACAGCTGAGCGTGTCCTGTGCTCACCATGTTTGCAGCACTGAAGGCACAGAAATGCTTTTATTATTTCTGGAATTTGTCTCACTTCCAGAGCCCTGACACAGCCTGGCACTGGTTGGTCATTGAGTCAAAACAACCCACACAAAACCAATGAAACAATCTCCTGTGGGTAAACAATCTCCAACCACATTCCAAAGCAGCAAAACACAGGAGAAGCAAATCAGATAAAATTGTTTTCCTTTTTCTCTGAGGCTTCTCAGCTTCCCAGGAGAAAAATCCTGGGCAAAGGGATTTTTCAGAAGATGTGCATGCCACGTCCATTCACCTCTCCAACCTTCCATCACCGAGGAGTCAATTGAGAGGCTGCCATTAAATGCAAAGTATGGCTCCCATTAGCTGTACAGGTGCAGACACACATCTATCTCTCCCCAACCTCATTCTCTGCTGCTTGTTTATCTCCTGTATCACTTTCTTTCTGCTCTTGTTTCCCTGTTTTATTTAAAAAGTAAAATGCAAAGAGCAGCTACTCTGTTATCCCGAGCCTTTGTCTGGGATCTAAATCAATGGAGCCCTGCTGGGCTGCTGCCTCTTCCAGCACAGCTCCAAGAACACAAATAACAATCACCCTGATCCTATCTCCTCACCCCTGCCTCAAGAAGAGGACACTTAGGAGCCAGTTACATCACAGCAATAAACATGAGGGCTCAGATAGCAAATCTTCAAAGATACATCAATAACATATTTCAAATCACTGCTGCCCGTGCCAGGTTACAGCAGCAGGAACTGCAGGGGAAGAGGAATGCTCTGAAAATATCCATCATCTTTTACTGTCTGTGTAAATGTTTTGAAGATAGGCTGTAAAGCAGCATTAAGTTTACAATAAATTTCGAGGCTCCTAACCCATTACAAAGTGCCAAATGCCAGTGTTCATCCGCTGGGGCACCGGGCTGCTGGGTTTGGAAAGCTTTTAGGCTTCCTTTCCCAAACACCAGTGCTGCATTTCGCTTTATTTCACTTTATTTCACTTTATTTCACTTTATCCCATGGTTCTCACTGGCTGCCCAGTGACAGGCTGGGTTGGGAGATGCAGGAAAGTCAGAAAAACAAAACTGCAGGAGAATGTCAGACGCTGAGTGGAGTGAGTGAAGCAATAAATATTTGTAGTTCTAAGCTGTACTAAAGAAAGTGACTGAAAAATTATATTTTAAAATACTTTTGTGTGAATATCTCCTCATGGAGACTGGGAGATGTGTGACAGAGCAGATAACTTGGCTTTCCTGAGTGATTTAGAAATGAGAGAAATGCAGATTTGCATCCCCTTAGAGAAGCTGAGCCCTCTCTTCTGCTGTTCCCTTGACAGTCTTAGCCAAGGTTCACAAGGCTGTGCTGAAGGAAGCCAAGAAAGATCAAGGAGCTCATCCAGGTAATTCTATCTCAGGTTTTTCCCTCTGAAGGACAAGGTTTGGGGGATAAGCTCCAGGATAAACTTCAGACCAGCTTTATGCTCGCCAGCTCTGGATTCCCCAGGTGTTTTTCAAGGGAGAGAGCTCTGCACACTCCAACTGTGGTTCCTTTGCTGTTATTTATTAGTGTTCCTTCAGTGTCCTCCACCTTCTGCTGAGAAGCAATTCCTCTGTCTTTGGGAAGGATGAACTTGTTCCTTCTGCTGGAAATTCCCTGGAAATCCTCCCTTTCAGAGCACATCCCTTCCCCACACAGCCTGGGAGAGCTTGGGGAGCTCTCAGGCAGGAGCTGGGGGTAGAGATCCATCTTTAGTGGGATAATTGTGTCTTTTATTCTTTATTTTCATGCCATTTCTCAAAACCTCAGCAGACACTGCCCTCTGTGTCTTTGCAAATGTGGGCAGGCATGCAGAGAGCTAATTAAAAGCAAACAGCTCTATATTTAAGGAAGTTTAAGCTAATGGGTGTTCAAATCAGGTTTCCCAATATTGTCCCTGTGAGGTTGTGCTGTTGAGAGTGGAGTGGGCCAGGACTGAGTCCTGTAACTGTGGGGATCATGGAATCAGAGAATGGTTTGGGTTGGAAGGGACCTTAAAGATCATCTCATTCCAACCTCCCTGGGGCTCACAAACTGAACCACCAGCTCCATGGGGAATTGTATTTACAGGGAGAGTGATTCAAGGGCTTGTGTGGACACCAAACTTGTGAGTCACAGCTGGATAATTGACAATTCTGTGCATTTTGGCATCCAGTGACCCCCTGCTCTCCTTGGTGGCTTTGGCCTGCAGAGAGCAGATATCCAAGGTTCTGAGGTGAGTTTAGAAAATGCAAATGAGACATTTGCCCGTGAAAGGTTTTGCTGCCCTCTAAACCCTCATTGAAATCTCAGCTCAGTTAGAAAGTCCAAATTCTCATTATCTTGGCCATGCAAGGAGGAGGGGTGGATGGAAGAGGGGATGTGTTGGATTGCACAGGAATAGGTGACCTGGGAGCACAGGTGGGGGAGAAATCACTGAAAGCCCCTAATTTCTCTTTCTGTTGCTGCTCTTGGCCAATAGAGAGCACTCAACCAGCCCTCTCCAGTTTGGTGCTAACCAAGAGGCAGAGATATTCCATGAGCTTTCTCCCTGAGGAATGAACACCTTTACCAGTGAAAAATATTGGAAGAATTCATCTTTCCTGCACGTCACTTTCTCCCCCTTTCTCAAAGCTTTCCTATAAATCTATGATTTTTTAGACTGGGCTTTTCTGGAGCAACATTTACATGCTTGCCAGTGAAAAATGTGAATAACTGAGCGCAGCCAGGAGCTCTCCAGCTTTCCCTAAATCAGCCAGGGCATTGCAGGAAAATCTCCTGTCCTGTTCTCAGACAGCTGACCCCAAATCCTTGAGCTGGGGTGCAGCTCCAGCTTCTCCCACCCTACATCTCCTGGCCTTGGCACCTTCCAGGGCAACTTCCCACCAGCCCCTCCCTGCTCCCTGCCAGGGAATTCAGGATCACTCTCCAGGGCTGGCCAGCAGCTTGGTGTAAGGTCCTGCTCCACCACCACCACCCAAAATTTCTTCTGTCCTCGCTGGTGGCTGCTTCCAGACAAGTTCAGCTGTGCCTAAACTGCTAAACCAGGCCTAAACGTCACTCTCTGTTCTTCCTGCAGTTAATCACTCCAGCATGGAGGGTTGGGAATTCCCATTTTTAGGGTACCGCACGTTTCCCATCTTCCCTGAAGGTGAAAGGGCCCAGCACTGGTCAGAGAACACCCTCAATATTTCAGACTGGACACACCACCTTTCCAAAATCAACAGAAAAACTCCCAGGAGATTTACTGGAATTTAAACTACCTTCATAATTCATAATGAAGTGCTTGATCCTAGAAGGTGTGAATTTCTCTTTTGTGCTCCAAAAACTTTTTGTGTGATTCGAGGAGCAAGTTTTGCAATTGGAGCTTGAGTCAAAAGTCTGCTGAAATTAATAAGCAGCTTTCTGTTGACCTTAGCAAGCTTTGGATTAGGCTTTGTGTGAAAAGCAGTCCACTGACTTAACCAAGAAATATTTATAAAGTTAAAGCCAAAGGAAACTTACAAAAGAAAAATCTCCCATTTCATGTAGCAGCAGTTTTAGTGCCAAAAATATAATAAAAAATCCTGCAACATTTTTCTCTTTATCATCATCTTTACAGGCTTCATGAACCTCATCTAAAAGGTGCTCTAGGTAAAAAGTATTATCATTTTGATGAATGCCAGCCCTTTGACACGAGGAAGAAGCCTTTTATTCTCTGACAATGTCCCTGCCAAGCTAAGTAGAAGATGTAGGCAGAAAGCTGAGGGGAAACCCTGATGCTGATGAATCAGAGCTCCCTGCTGAGCAGCAGCCTGATGATCCCCACCATCTAAACAGTTTAGGACTTTTTTTCAGCAGGTTCAAGAATCAAGTTTGCCTTTTTGTCAGGTTTTGAAAGGCTGCAGGCTGAACCTGACCCCGGCTCCCGGCAGAAGGAATGAAATCTGTTTGCCATGTGTGGCTCTCCCTGGATTTCCACTCCCAGCCCTTGGAGCACAAATCCTGCCTTGTCTCAGGATCCTGCAGCAAACTGTCATCACCCGGAGCTGTTGCTGGTGGGTGGGGAGTGAAGATGCAGACACGGAGCTCTCAGGAGCTGGGAACTTGCAAAGCTCGTCAAGACCTCCAAAAATCACTCAGAAAAGTCACTTTTGATTAAGCTCTCGCACTCACAGTGCTTCATATTCCCCATGAGCTGGGAATGCAGCAAGGATGATCCCTGCTTTAATTCTGGTTGACCTTTTTGTATTATGTAAACATTGGTGACATCCAGAGAAATGACTGGATGAGAATAGTGAGAAATATTATTAATATTGAGAAATATTAATCTATGTGTTAACACAGCCACAAAAGCCACACGCACCCCTTAGGTTTGATTTTTCACTTTGGTTTTTGGTTAGCTACACTTTTTTGTTTGCATTCAGTTCTATCCGTATAGAAAATAAATTGTTCAGCTGTTTGTGACAGATTATTTGTAGCAATGTAGAGCCTGAAAGCTTTTACATCAAACTGGGGATTCGCTATGCCAGGCACTGAATAAACTAATTTTTCTATGAGGTAAACCTTAAATGTAGAGTCAAGTCAGAGAGAAAATCAGTTTCCATCCTATGTGTGCCTTGTCTTTATACAATATAAAATTCCAGAATGGTTTGGGTTGGAAGGGACCTTAAAACTCATCCCACTCCACCCCTGCCACTATCCCAGGGTGCTCCAGCCTGGCCTTGGGCACTGCCAGGGATCCAGGGGCAGCCCCAGCTGCTCTGGGCACCTGTGCCAGGGCCTGCCCACGCTCACAGAGAAGAATTCCTTTAAAATCTACTATAAACCTATATACTGCTACCAAATAACATAAATTCCAGTGTATTCTTGATTTTCCCATGAGGAGTAGAAGCTGTCCCAGCCTACTGCTACCAAATAACATAAATTCCAGTGTATTTTTTTATTTTCTCATGAGAAGTAGAAGCTGTCCCAGCCGGAAAAGTTTCCACTTTAAACAGGAGTTAAAATATTTAGTCTATAGACCCCAAATGTGTCAAACCCCTGTGAGATGGGAAGCAAAAATCCAAAACATTGAATTTGCTAAAATATCAAACTGCAACTTAGAACAGGTTTCCTCTTAAAAATATGTGGAAAATTACTTTTCTGTGTAGTGGTAATTGGCAAGAACCAAACTTCTGGTCAACCAGAAATAATCATGAAAAGAAAAGTCACAAAACCAGATCCCTGTGCTTGGTTCCACACCCAATCCCTTTCTGCCTGGGGCCTGGAGTGCCCCTGGGCAGAGCTGGGTGTTGTCTCCAGCACTGTGGATTTCCCTGGGCTGCCAAGCCCAGTGCATATTACAGTTTATTATTTAATATTTTGGCTGCTCTCTCCGTGTTCCTCGTTTCATCCCCAGTTCAGTAACATGTCACACACACTGTATTATTACTGACTTTAAAGCGCACAACAAGATCAAGCCCTGAGAGGAGAGGAAAGTGGAAAATTGGCAGGAGAAATCACTTCTGCCTTCAGAGGCAGTGGCAGAAGCAGCTGCTGAGTGTATATTGTGCAAGGAGAGGGAGGCAGAGGCAATTGGAAGAGAAACTAATACAGAGATCACACAAAATCTGCAGAATTTAAGGAGCAAGATCCATCCAGTGGCCAGCTGCTGCTGAAAGCACAAAGTGGAGCAGACAAGGTGAGGGAAGAAGGAGAGCTGAGTACTCAAATTACTTTGTGTGAGGAAAGCTTGCAATGCCAAAAGTGGGGATGTTTGGGAAGCAGGAAATTGATTATGGAGAGATAAGAGTGTGTGAGCTTTAAAAAGGCACCTGGGTGCAAACAGGAGCCACTGGTGTGGGGCTGTGGTGCAAAAGGGAATTTACACGAGGTGATGGCTCCAAACTTCAAAGTCAAGGACAGAGACAAGGAAGGACAGGAGCAATTACAGCCATCAAGAAAAACTTGGCTGCACAGAGCAGAATGTTTAAATCTGAGGGGTTTGGCTCAGAGAACTCTTGGTGGTTGGACTTCAAAGAGTTCACTTGGATCTTCTGGGAGGTTTGGGTGCAGCCACTGTGCATCTCCTCATCACCAACACCACGGAGCACAAACAATTCCATCCATGATCAAAGAGAATTTTATCATCCATGGTAAAGAATCCAAGAATTTTGGATATTTAACCCCGAGATTTGGGATATCTCTACAAATATCTGCTTTGAATGGGCCCATTCCACCTTTTGCAGCCTCCCAGTGGGAATCCCAGGAATCCAGCCATGGGATGGGCCCTGTAACCACAACAGGTGCCCTAAAGGGCTGCTCAGCATCCCCAAAATTGCCAAATGTGGGATTGATTGCAGAGCCCTGTGTCAGCCTGAGGGAAAACATCAGGATATTGGTGATGTTGGGTTATTCCACTGGGAAGCACAAGCACGACATGGGAGGATCAGTCCAGACCCAAAGCTGGTCATATTCCCAAAAAAACAAATGGGAAAAGTGCAGGCAAAATATCTGCCCCCACAAAATCAGTATTTATCCACATTTCTAACACTAATTTATTGCAAAAATGCTTTAAAGAGCTTATTTCTGCAGCCTCCAAATCCTGAAAGTCTAATCAAAGGCAGCAGTATTTAAATACTTTATAAAACTCAAATACAAAATGTCTTGCCATGATTAAGTTACAGGTGTAGCAAATAATAACCTTGCAAATGTAGCAGGGAGAAAAAGTCAGCCAAATATTGTAAAGTATTTTCTTCATGGTTTATAATAATCCTTCCAGAAGCTCAAAATGTTTGCTTACCAAATATTCATTAGCTAATATTTGTACAGTGCCTTGGAAATGAAAAGCACTAAATATGTACTAATTATAATTATAATTACTTATTATTATCAAGCTCTTCCTTCTCTTTGTTCTGTGTGACTGTGTCTAGGAGGAGGCACAGAGGTTGCTCCCCTGGAAGCATCTTGGCCTCTTCCAGGATGGAATTAAAAGCATTTGTGCCCTGGGGAAAAAGAAAAGAGGAATAACCAGGACAGGCTTGCAGAAGGATGGGAAAGGGAGCAAAGATTTGGAGGGTCTCAGCTTCACTGGGCTTTTATGCTGTATATAGGTTTGCAAACCTTATCCAATATTCTATATTGATATAAATATATATATATATATAAATATATATAATATATAATATATTATATATATTATATATACTATATATAAACATATACTTCTGTATATAAATATAAAAATATATAATATATATTTATATTTAAATAAAAAATAAAATTATATATGTATACTAGGCTCTGTCTAGAAAACAGATAATAAAAAATCCTCTCCCTGCACACACCTGTGGAGCACTTTCTGTCCTGTCTGCCATGGAGTGACACCAGAGCAACACTTCCTATAAATAACTTTCCAAAGGAGCTGCTAATTATTAATGCAGAGAGTTCCAAAGGAGAAGGAAAACAGCATTTCCCAGCAAGAATTTTTCCTGAGAGTGCCATTATGGCAATCAGCCTGCAAAGCCCACCGTGAGTCGTAAGGAAACCTTTCCATTTGATCCTTCCCTGCTGAGAATCCCTGGGGTTTTTTGGGTGTGTCTCCCCCAAGGATGGTCCAGCAGCAGCCAGGGGGAGCAGCAGCGTGTGGAAAAGGGGGTTTGGGTGCTCTGGGAGCCAGCAGAGCAGGAAAATGTGGGATTAAAATTGTGATGTGTGTATAGATATCAATTGAGAGCAGTGGAGAACCTTCCAACATTCACCTGCACCAGGGTCCTGCTGCTGGCTTTGGGGTCAGGGACACCCTAAACCAAAGCCAAGCCACTCTAGCCCAAAGACAATTGCCTGAACATGACCTTGGAGCTCTTTTCCAACCTAAATTATTCTCTGATACCAAAAGTGATGCAGCCCTTGGGCAAGCAGCACAAATCCAGGAGGAAACCCTGAAGCAAAAGTGGCTTATCCAAAAAGGGTTGTTGAAAATCTCAGCATTTCTAATTCTGAACTGCTTTATTGGAAACTCCAGAAGTGCTCAGAAAATTATTACCAACAAATGTATTTTGTAGAAACTCAGCAATTTGAATTAAATTTGAATTTAAAAAAAAATTTAGACATTTGTTGTCTAATCAACTTCTCCTTCCCAGTATTGACAGTGTTAAATATTTGCATTAAGTGGGTTTTTCATTAATATTTGTCTTAATTGTCATTAATATATTTTTTTTTAATGAAAACAATTATAAAGATCCGTTTTAAGCACAATCCTACTTTTAAAATCAAGTGTTAAGTTATGGTGGCATCACCTTAAGGGATTTAACACCCACAAGACCTGCAGATGTAAAAAAAAAAAAACAATGCTATTTATGAACTTGAGATTGAGGAGAAAAAAAAAAAAAAAAAAAAAGCTATTTATGAACCTGAGATTGAGGAGAAAATAAAAAAAAAAAAGAAATTGTGGGAAAAATAAACTGAACACACACAGGCAGAGATTACAGGAAATGAAATAATAGGAATGCCTGGTATTTTGATAATCTGGGTATTTTATCCTGGCTTTCCAACCAAGGTAGAATTTCCAAATGAGGCAATGGGAACTGGCTTTACTCCCTTGTACTTGAAAGGTTTAAACACTCTATTTGCAGGACACTTGTTATTACTTTAATTGCTGTAGGTGGATGAATACTGAATGTTTTGCAGGAAAAAAGGTCCCTGCTGGTTTCTGGGTTTTGTCAGGTTGGGAGAGACAAAATTTCTATTTTCTGCTGTTCTTGGGAGACCTCACTGAGGGGAAAAAAAAAAAAAAAAAAAAAAGCTTTCACCCCTTACAAAGTGATTTCTCTTATTAATATTTCACAAGGCAGGTCAGAGGATTATGAACCTCCTCTTGCCGTGGTATTGAACAAACATTTGAAGAAGTGTGGTGGTTTTGCCAAACAGAACATAAACTGATGGATGGCTTATTCTGAGCCCAGCTGGGGCAAGGGAGGAAAGCAGAACCACACTGGGGTGGGGGGAATGATGTAACAGGGAGCAAATGGATGGAGAAACCTGGAAAACCCAGAGGGAATCCCTGCTTTTGGATAAATACTGTGTAAAGGAAGGAGAAAACCTGTAAATATCAGCCCTAAAACCTGGAAATCTTTCTTGGCAGCGACTGAGGAGTCTTATTCAGAATAAATGAGGCATTAAAGTACGTAGTGAATGGCAACTCTCCTGTTTGTTTTCTTAAGAACTCAGATGTTTCTCTTTTTTTTTTTTTTTTAGTCATCTTTAACAGCTGGATGTGAGTAGGGGAGCCCAAAGAAGCAAATCCAAGGGTTTCTGTCATTCCCAAGACAGTTTTTGTTGGCAAAGGAGGTGCCAACCTTCTGCCAGATCACCCTGTACTTTTTGACCCATAAGTGGCAATGATTAAAGGAAAAAGGTCTTGGGAGAAAAAGTCTTAAAGGAAGACTTAGTACAGATAAGAGAAACATAAGGAAAAAAAAAAAGTAAAAACAAAAAATGAGGTGTTTTTGTTTTTTTTTTCTGTCTTGCAATGCATAAAAGAGAAGCAGCAAGGACGTACAGCAGGGATATTGCCAGAGGAATTGGACATAAATAAAAAAAAGAAGCTTTGTTACTGGTGCAGCTTTACCTGGGGTGGGTTTTGAATTGGTCATCCCAGAATTTCTTGTGGATAATACAATGCCCTTTGAAAAAGAGCAGAGAAATGATAAGTCAGAGATCCTGGCTACACAGGAAAGGCTAAGAAAATTAATTTCAACCTCGCTGCCAGCAAGAAAAAAGAAGAGTCCATAATAACTTAATTAAGTGGTTATAAATAAATGATGAGGAAAGTGTACATGATCAGTCATTTTGGTGCCAATGTTCTTATCACATTGGCACCAAAACTCCAGTGGGAAAAGTGCCTTCCATCCAGGCACCTGAAGCAGTGAAAGAATATAAAAAATTCAGAGCAACTGAATTGAAAGCATCTGTCTCTCTGCATGGACCTTTTACAGCTGTCACAATTCCCTGCGTTTCCTTCCAGAACTAAAACCCCTCTGTAAAAGAGCTTTTTCCCTGATCCTCATGGTCTCAAATTTGTCTTCTATGAAAATCAGAATTATCCAATCCAAGGGAAGTAAGAAGATTCAGAGATCTTTGAAGAGCAGGTTGAAATATTGCTGATTTTTTTTCCCCCCCTTGAAATTCTGGGATATTTTGGTGCAATGCCCCACCTGAGCTAGGCAAGTAGATCATGAATTGTTATGTTTAGGGGAAAAAACCCTCTTGAAACTCTCTAAGAAGTTTTGCAGGTAGGAATGACAGCCACAACTGATGCCTGAAGAGGCTGCCTGGAACAGAGGCTGGGCAGAGTTAAAGAATAAAGCAGGGATTTATTAAAAGCCCTTCAAATGATTCACCTTGGGCAGGACAAGAGCCTGGCTGTGGCTCCACCCAAGGTGGACTCTGGGTCACGAGTTCTCACACTTTTATCAGTTTTGGTCCATTTCCATGTTGGGTTCATTGTCCAGTTCCAGCTCCAGGTGATGCAGTCCCACCCTCCCAGGTTGCTCCCCTCCATTCCCTGCTGTTTGCACTTTTGGGGCTGAAGCTGCAGCGGTGTCCTTGGTTCTGGAAAAGGATTGTTCTGTGTGCCTGAGCTGTGAGCAGAGCTGCTGACACTTCGTGTGAGTTCAGAGTCACACACCAGTGCAGTGCAGAGACTGGGAAATACGAAAGCTAAAACTGAAGGCATCACAACCATGTGGGAAGTGGTCACTTTGTCATCACATCAGATTCTTGGGTCCCAAAACTCGAGTCCTCAAACTCTCCTTCAGTGCCAAAGTAGGAGAGAGGCTCCAGGAGCTCACCCCCAGCAAACCTGGCCCTGCCCTTATTGCAGCTCAGCTCCAGCAGCTGTTCCCTGCCTTTCAGGGAATGCTTTCCTCCATGGAAACCCTGCTCTCATCCCATTGAGGGCCCACATTTGATGGGCAGGGCTGAGGAGGAAACAGGAGCACCACGGGAATCATGTCCTGCCATGGGAGCCACAGACGGAGGGAGGATCAGCAAGGACAGCACAGGGCATCCCACACTGCAAGGATGGGGAAGAGGAAGCATCCCTGCATCCCGAGCAGCATTGTCCCTGGCACTGGGCACTTCCTGTCCTTCTCACATCCCAGCTGTGGGCTGTTTTCTGTCCTTCTCACACCCCAGTTGTGGGGTGCTTTCTGTCCCTCTCACACCCCAGTTGTGGGGTGTTTTCTGTCTCTCTCACACCCCAGTTTTGGGGCACTTTCTGTCCTTCTCACATCCCAGCTATATGAGCTGTTTTCTGTCCCTCTCACACCCCAGTTTTGGGGCACTTTCTGTCCCTCTCACACCCCAGTTGTGGGGTGATTTCTGTCCCTCTCACACCCCAGTTTTGGGGCACTTTCTGTCCGTCACATCCCAGCTATGGGCTGTTTTCTGTCCCTCTCATACCCCAGTTTTGGGGCACCTTCTGTCCCTCACATCCCAGTTGTGGGGTGATTTCTCTCCTTCTCACATCCCAGGTGTGGGGCACTTTCTGTCCTTCTCACACCCCAGCTGTGGGCTGTTTTCTGTCCCTCACACCCCAGCTGTGGGGCACTTTCTGTCCCTCACACCCCAGTCCAAAGGCTCAGCTGTAAAACCAGGAGCCAATACAGAAGTGGAGCAGATTAGAGAGTGGGATCTGTGCAGGAATGGTTTTATCTGTGCTCTAAATGGCAAGTTAAAGATTCCCAGCCACCAGCTTCACTCAAAAAGCAATTATTGGAGCTGCACTGCCTCCCCTGGCTGCTCTGAGCTGACCAGTCCAAGGATACTGAGCCTTAGGATAAGGAATTACACACTGGCTTTGGAGAGATGAAATACCTCCCATGCAGCCACTTCTGTGCCTTTAAAAAGTGTTAGTTAACAATTAAAAGAAGCCTGTGTCTCCTGGTTTTCTCCATTTCTAAAAGATTAAAAAGGTAGCTTGGGGACTCCTGGAAAATTCTGCTCTCTTGGTCCTTGGCAAAAATAAGGGGAAAAAAAAGAAACACCATTAATTGATAAAATTTAATCTAAAATTCATGCAGAAAGATGATTTGTTCTCTAGATGAGGTCCTATTTCTGAAGCCTCCAGTAAAAGTGAGTAACTGCAGCTCAGCTCATCTTTATTTCATTGAGTTCTGCCTGGACTGTCTCACTGCACTACTTTCAGTTGTATGGACTTGTCCTTCTCACTGCACAGTGGTACTCAACAAAATTTTGATTTTCTACAGTAAATTGTGCTTTCCTGACCTGGCAGCTGACCTTCCTGAGCTTCCAGCCGCACCTCTAGAAACCATTTAGTGGTGGTTTCACCCTTAGGGGAAAAGTCAGCAGCAATGAGGTCACTTGTCTTTTGATTTGAGAATCAGAAAATCAGAGACTGGTTTTAAATTTTAAAGTGGCACCTTTGTCACTGTCTCTCAGAGGACTTTTTGGATGTGGGTGTATTTGGGGTCACAGAAACCGGTTTTGGGTGATTTCTGAGTTGTTATACCAGTGATTATTTGGATATCTTGTTATGGTTCCTTATATGTGAAGCCGACAGGTGCTACAGCTGAGTTTAGCTGGCCTTTTAAGAAAATTGAGAAAAGTCCTATAAAAATTATTGAGAATCTGGTCCATCCATTCAGAAATGTGCTGTTTGGAGTGAGGATTTTTGTTGGGTTTTGGGTTTTTTGGTGGTTTTTTTTGTTTTTTTTTTTTGTTTTTTTTTTGTTTTTGTTTTTTTTTTTGTTTTGTTTTTGGTTGGTTTTAATTTTTTTTTTACAATTTAAGCCTCAAAACCATTAATACAAGTCAGGCTGTTTATGCAATGCTTTAAACTGAGCTGCCAGGCCAAGGCAGGATAGTTTCTAATCAAAAAGAAAAAGGCAGAGCTTACAGGACTCCACTGCTGCTCACCCAACTCATTCCTCTCTGTTTGAATAATTTTTTTTTTTCCCTTGTGACTGCCCAACACGAGTTGAGAGCAAATCCATCGACCTCAACACCCTGGGCTGCACTGGGGTGAGGCTCCCCAGCAGCTGAGGCCAGAATCCCATTTCCCACAGGCTGCCCCAGCTCTTCCCAAACCCCAGCCTGGCCTGGTTTCCCCAGAGCTGCCCAGCCTCTCCCTCTCAGCTCTAAATCTTCTAAATCTTCTAAATCTGCCAGGCCAGAGCAGCAACGCCCCAGGGCCAAGTTGGGATCAGGGTGTTGTGTCCTGAGTGGAACAAAACGTGTTGAGATGGGTTTTTCCTTTTGGCTGCCCAGCAGATCCCATTAATTTTGCTTTTGGAGAGGTGCTCTGTAAAGACTCGGAAAGTAATTTAAGGCTCCTGAGACTCCTTTTGTGTGCTGTTGGAAAGGGAAAGAATTGACTTGTGCAAACAAAGAGGGAATGAGCTACGTGATGCTCCCCTCACGGCCCTGCCTCTCTTTCCTCCCTGTTATCTTTGTCTCAGTTTTACCTATTTAGGTGTTCTCATGTTTAATCTCCAAATCGAAAAATAAATGGCAAAACAGGGTCAGTTCCAGGGGGATTTGTGCTGCTGCCAGGGAGGTTCCCTCTCGTTCTTCCCAAGTGTTATTGACTGACTCAACCACATCTCTGTTTGGACTGAAGTGCCAGGGGAGGTTTGTTACAACCCAGGTGCCTTTGATGGGCAACTCCTAAAAACGTTCCCATAAAATGGTTATTTCCTGCTTTTCCACTGGAAGGACTACACAGCAAGTTTGGAGCTGAGAGAACAAGGCAAAAAAAAAAAAAAAAGAAAAGCTCTGATGTGGAAGGATTTCTTTCCATGGGGTTCCATCAGCTGGCAAGCAGGTCTGGTATTATTCCTTCACTGTGAGCCCTAAATACCACTGTAAATAGGAATATTTGTAAGGATTCTCAGTCAGAACAAAGGGCAAATGAATTAAAAATGAGCTGCTGCCAAGAAATCCAAATTGGAGCCCGACCCAGGGACTGTACACATGGACACAATTGGAATTCAGCTCACTAAAGCTCACAGGTCTTGGATGGAAAATTCACTGATTATCACTTCACCTGTGCTCAAAAAGATATCCAAAGTATTTTTGAAAGGGAAGCTGATTTCCTGAATTTGATATAAATACTAGAGCACAGATTAAGTCTCTCTTTCAGAGATTTTTCACTGAGCCATTGCTGTAATTTCTGATCTGGTAATATATAAATAAAATATGTAAATAGAATATATAAATAAAAATATAAATAAAATGTATAAATAACATATACACAGACCTTGCAAAAATGCTAAATTATCAATACCTATTTAATATTTCTGACAATGATAATATGAACTGAAATTATATATTTGTCCAGAAGGTTGTGACATAAAGGAACAAATTATATGTAAGGACAGCAATCACATTTAGCCCTTGATGAACACAGATCTGACAATTTTCTTATCTATTTTCCCCCTGAGGTTTAACAGGAAAATAAGGGTGTTTTTTGGATGCCTTGCCCTTATCTGAAATGTTGTGTCAGGTAGGGCTGAAGACAAAAAATGGTTTTCCACCAAATTTCCACCCCTTTGGTGGCTGCACTTCAGGGATGGCCAAGATTGCTAGAAAATAAAAAATAACAACTCACAATTCCATGGCTCTCCTCCAATGCTCATTACAATTAGCACAAAAGAATTATTATCCCCATTTAATCCATGTGAGAACTCAGACCAAAAAGCTCAGATCTTTCTGTATGAACTAATTGGTGTGAATAGATCATGATGTGCAGGGATTTATAGACATCTACATGCATACATATCATTTTTATAAATATTTTGGTTTAAATGTTTCCTATTGATTTTGCACAGTGCTGAACCCAGTTTGCAGTGGTTTCCCTGGGAAACCTTGCCTTTAATTTGCTTTTCTTTGGATTCTCCTGGTTCAAAGACAGCTAATCATGAACTGAAGAAATCCCTCCTCAACCTCAAGGCCCTCCAATATCATTTCCAAGATGCTTTTTCCTTTCCACTTCCTCCATAGGTGAACTGGATTATCAGAGATGCCTCAAATCCTTAATTTCAGGATGCAGGTGTTTCTTTTTAGGAGCTCACTTATTAATATCAGCACTCTGAAGATGAAAGGGAAACATGGAATATTTTCCTTTTCTGTTTTTTTTTTCTTTTTGTCTCATTTCCCAAGAGTTCATCCCACTTGGGAGGTGCCTGATTCACAATAATTCACAATAATTCACAATAATTCACAGCCCCCTGCCTGAAAGGGACACACTCAGGTAGGAGGAACAAAGGACTAAGAATAAAGAAGGTGTATAAAACCCATTTCCTTTTATTTTAATTAATTGGCATAAAATTTATGTAGAGTTTAAAGACTGAAGCAATGTAATGTGCCAGAATTAATAGATGCAATCAGATAATTACTGCCTCTTAATGAATATTAGGATATCAAATATTCAGGCCTTGAAGTTCACTTTGTTTCTTTCATCCTCTTGTAACATTTTAATTTTGGCTGTGTGTAAACTCAGTGAAATGCAGTGAGGCACAGCGAGCTGGGAGGCAGATTTGTGATATCACCCTGAAATCTGAGCAAGCTTAGGGGAGAATTTAGGAGCTGCAGGAATTTGTTCTCCTGTCTGCAGAGATTACAGCCCCACTTTTTATGACAGAGCAAAAGCTTGCCTCAGATCCTCAGCCACTAAGATATTGAAAATCCAGGCCTGCATCCCCAATCACCTGGAAAATCCATATATATATATATAAAAAATAAAAATAAATAAAATAATTAATAAATATTTATTTATTCTTTTTATATATTATATCTATTAATAAATATATTAAGTATATATGAAAAATTTGAATATATATTTAAAAATATATGTGTCTTTAGCCTGCTTTAGGCTCTGCCCCAGGGCTCAGTACAATTTTTCTGGTCATTTGTCAAAATTCTCACCCTGTGCCTTATTAAGGCTCTAATTAATCCTCCTCTCCAGTCCAAAAAAATCTTTACATAACTGATTTTCAACTCTCAACTCTAAATACAAAAGGCCCTGTAATGATTTTTTAGCTCAATATTGGATTTTCTTAAAAGTAGGGAACTAAAAATTGTTTGCAGGGAAAATGTAACATTTATTCTCTCGGTGTAACTGCACCATTATTTCCTCCATTATGAATTTGCATTAGTAATTAACAGTTTTATGTATTTAAACTGCTTAAACAGAGCAGATCTATGGTTACTGGCTTCTGGGTAAGCAGTGTGGAGGTTTTATTAACTTATAATTATCAAATTTGTTTTACCCATTTTTTCAGTCAATTTACCACTGAAGAATTCATGAATAATAGAAGAAGAACAGGAATAATCTCAAGTTCTCCTTGAATTTCGTTCTTCAGCTGGGTTTCAACCACTGGATTGCAGATTACAATGGGTGTAAATAGGAACCAAAATCAGAGAGTCTCAGAATATCTTGATATTCTGGGATGATTCTCCTTTTCCTACCTCTCACCCATCTTTTATTCCTCCTCTTAGTCTCAATAAAGAAAAGAAAGAGGAGGAAAAGGAGTAAAACACAGCAGAAGCTGGGATGAGAGGAAGAAACCAACATTTAGTGTTGTCCTGGCTAAAATGAGTGTGGCAATAAGAAAATATTGATGTATCCATTTCTTGGCCTTCAACTTGGCCCTGTTACACTACAGAAGTCAGACTGGGAGGGCTAAAATATCCAGGGGGTCACATCCAGAGAATTCCTTCTCTGCCTCCAAGTCTGTCACCAAATTTTAGCCATCACTCCTCCCTGCTGGATGAGCTTGGACAGTGGGATTCCAGAAAAAAATCAGATATCTAGGAATAATGACAACCATTCCTTGGCTACTTGGGATAAAAAAATTACCTGCCCAAGGAATCGCAGCATTCACATTCCAAGTGCTCAGTGAAAGGGGTGGGATCTGAGGGGAGTCCAAAGCCACCTGCAGGGTTTTTTTCTCCCTATTTTCCTGTTACCTGGTTGACCCCTGCAGGTCAAGTAAATGCAATCAGTCTATCTGATCCTGCAGAGCTGGCCAGGAATCTCCCATCACACACAGAGAAATGTGATTTCCAGCACACAGGGCGTTTGCTGTCTGGCCTTTTGGGTGTGTTTTGCCTGTAACACCCCGTGGATGAGATCAGTATCACCACAAACCCTTTCCATCAGCCCTTCTGAACACCTTGAGCTTTTCTTCCAACACATCCTGAGACCATTTCAATCCTACCATCCCAAAAAAGTGGCACCAGGCATAATCCAGTTAATCAGCAGGAGGGAAATGCTGAAGAACTCGCCCTTGATTCCCATCAGTCACCCACGATCCCTCACCCCATCTTTGACAGACACCATGACATCCACGTTTTACTAATTCACTTCCAAGCCCAAAGGAATGCGAGTGTTAGTGTTTGATGAATCCCTAATTGCCCGTGGGTGAGATTTGGCAAGAGTGGCAGTTCAGTTCTAGGACAGAAGAACAACTTTGTCATCCTCCCCTTTTTTAGGGTGTGAAACATTCAGAATTATGCTGATTCTTTCTGTAAATGATTACAATGATTGTCTCCTGTGACAGCAAGACATGATTGATCTGGAAGAATGACTGTGTAGATGAAAAAAAGGTGCAGAAGGGGGGAAAAAAAAGGGATTGAAATTACCAATATTGTGTTCTGTGGGTGCTAAATAATTGGAGAGAAACCCACCAGGCATTAAATCCATGGGGTAATTTTGGTTGAAAGGGACCTCGGGGTCATCTGGTCCATTCCCAGAGAAGGTCCAGCTTGAGTTTGGGCTCAATTCTGATCATTTTCAGCTGCATAATGTTCACATCCCCTCAAGGCAGCCTGTCCTAGTGCACAACACCCTCATTGCAAAGGTTGTTTTCCCCCCCTAATGTTTAACAAGCTTTTCCCTGGGGCTTTTTTTGGCTTTCCTTTGGGTCTGTGCCTCCGAGAAAGAAACCTGCCCTTGTGCTCTCTGGTGTCACTCACCAGGCCAAGCATCCCTCGTCTTCTGCAAGAAACTCAAACTGGGGCACCCAGGAGCTGCCACCAAGGGCAGGTGCAAAAAAATGCCACTCCAAAATGACCCCTGGATGCTCCTGCAGAGCCTGAAGCTGCCAGGTTTTCTCTTCAAAGGGATGGAAAAGAGGAACAGTCCATGAAAAAGAGATTTCCCAAATATTGAGCGTTTGGGAAAATAGAATGCTGTAAGGAAAAAGGGGGGAAAGAGGAAAGAAATATAAGAAACATCCTTTTATACTTCCAGAAACTTATAATTCTCACTGACATTTTTGATTACTATCTCAACTTTTCTTATCTGAACTTTGTACCCTTGAAACATTCGATAAACCGAGTTTAGCAATTTTCCCTCAGCGAGAGGGAGGTTGTGTCATAACACAATGTTATATAACGATTAAAACCTTGGGAAAAAAAAAAATACATGGGAACTGGAAAGAGCCCAGCTTTCAGCTGCATCCTTGGAGCTTATCTGTAACAAACACAGAGCTGTAATAAAAATGAACTGGATGGGGATGCATGAGTAAGCTCTTCAGATGTAACAAACTGACTTGTGAAAAGAGGAAAATACAGTGGTGCTCAGGAAAAAACAGGGCTTTCTTCCCCTCATAACTTCAGTGCTTGGTGCAGGAGATGGAAAGCTACTGACACAAATGTATTCCCAGCATTGTAATTTAAATAACACATCTGCACTGCAAGGCTGTATCTCCATAGACATAACCAGCACCAGTGCTTTGCTGATATCAGTCACAGGCAATGAAAAGGACTGGGCTGAAAGCATCATTTATTTCCTTTAAAACTGAACAATGAGGGGCTATTTATGCTGTAAGAACTGTGGAAGAGATGTCTTGGGAGCAAATGTTGCCTGTGAGCAAAATTCTCATTGAAGTTGAGAGGGGATTGTTTGGACTGGAAGAACATTTGTGCCTTGGTGCTGCCTGGTCCCCTCTCCTGGAAGGGCTGTGCCCTGACCAAGGTGTGTCCATCCTGCTCTCACAGCTCATCTCCTCTGCCAGCACACGAGTTTGGTGACTTCTGCAGTTTTTGTAAAGAGACACCAAGATTTTCCTGTTTGCTGTCGTGATTTTCCTATTTTCCCATCTATTTCTGAAGCTTTTCAGTCTTGTTTTGTTTCCCTTAATTGCATAGCACGCTGAGTTTGCAATTAATAGCCAGGAGTGCCCAGAGCATCTGACTGGGGAGTCTTACCAAACAAATAAATACAAAATTAAATGCAGAAACAATGACCTTTAGTAATTTTTTTTTTCATTTCCCTATGCATGTGGCTGTGGAGGCAGAAGGAGCAGAGCTGTTTGCACACCTGAGCTTAATTTAAAAATGCTGCCACATTCCTTTGACACTTCTAAAGGATGGATACTAAAGGATCTGAGAGGGAAATGGGAAGAACAAGGCAGAGAGTTAAACCTGATTTTCCCAGGTGCATTTCTGCAGCAACAATTTGTTCTCAAAAGTTCTGTTTTCTGATGTAACCTATTAACCATTTTTTTGTGGACTTCAATCCCAAATCACTCTCAAGAATGCTTTTATCAGCTAATTTGGATTATAACACTCCTACTAAAGCAGAAGTGTTGCTTTATTTTCCCGGATTGTTTTTATCCAGCACTGAGCAGGCAGGAGAAAGAAAAGGACTCACTGCCCCTACTGAGACCAACAATATCATCCCAGGGAATTCAGGGTGGATGGCACAAATGGAATGTGAGCTGCTTTATAAATTTTTTGGCAAAACAAACCCCTTCCTAACCCCCCTGTGGTGCATGTCACATCCAACAGACTCCTGAGGAAAGCAGCAGGGTCCCAGGCTGAGGAGAGGTGATTTTACCCATCCCACCCTGTGTCAGAGCAGGGCTGGACAACCCAGAGCAAGCTGGGCACTAATCAGGGGCGTGGGGAGGTTGGTGAGCTCTTGCTGGCCAAAAAGAAGATGCACAAGCAGAAGGAGCCTGCCCAGAGCATGCTCAGGGAGCTCCTCTTCTTCAGCCTCAGGCTGAGCCCCTTGGATTCCAGCCCTCCCAGCAAGGTGCAGATGCTCAGCTGTGTCCCAGGTTCCCTATCCCTAGATTTGTGGACAAGAATGATGTTTTTTCCAGGACTTCCCTTTCTTGCAGAAGTAAAAATAAGGGAGCAAATGCCTGTGAGGAGCAGCCTGAAGAGCAGAGTATTTGCTGAGCCCTTCTGCTGATGAACCTGTGCTGACTCCTGGGGCATTTGCTTTGGAGAAAAGGGCTGCCTGCAAACATTATCATAAAAATATATATATATATAGGTATGCAGGGCCAAAAGTGAAAAGCACAAGGTCATCAAAGTGGTCTAAGGAACAGAAGAATCCAGCAAACATCTGTCCTTCGTTTCTTGTCGGGAAAAAAGAACCCAAAGAACTTCACCAGAACGTGAACACCTCAGATTCCGAAGTGGCTTCAACACAAGAAAATAGCTGCAGCTGGAAATTCAGTATTCATTTAAATTAATGGGTAGAAATCAAACTGCCCTACATTTACAACACCAACAGGCCCTAAAACCCCCTGTGACTGGCTTCCAAATATTCCCTCTTTCTTTGGAGGCATCTCCCAATTCCTTCCTGCACTCCTCCACACTCCCACACACACTCCACCCTGCTTCTTTAGAGGAAAAACTCCAGGAAAAGAGAGAGGGCTTCAATGATTCCAATTACTGCCCTCAAATATTGCCAGGGAGGAGAAGGGGCAGTGCCACTGCTCGGTGGCATCTGAGGAGGCATCAGGAGATCAGCCTGGCCCTGATGCCACAGGCACCATCACCAGCACTGAGGAGCTGCTGGGACAGGGAGGTGAAGGAAGACAACAACAAAGAACAGGAATGATGAGCAGAGGAGAGGGGAAACGGGAAATAAAGCCCTGCAGCAGGGGAAGAAGGGATCTGGAGTTTCAGAGTGAGTGTGGGAGAAGGGTTGGAACCATGCAGGAGCACGAGGTGGGGATGGAAACTGCAGGGAGAGGAAGTCATTAAGCAGCCAGCTTCCTCCAGCATTTGTTTATCTATCTCTATTACTGTTTGCCTTGTTTATTAGGATTATAAACTCAAGAGGCCAGGCCAGCTCTGGAGTGACTGCACTGTATTTCTCCCAACACAAGCTCAGTTCCTGATTACAATGCTCCTCTGGGGTGCTACTCTAGGCAAATAATATAATAAATAATGGAAATGGACCCAGGAGGAAACTTAGATGTTAACTGTGTAGAAACAGGAAACCTGAGGCTTCATTGCTGTATAAATTTAATGTTGGGTTTAAAGCTCCTGCTGTTTGATGGGTGGGGTTTTAGAAACCTGAGCAGGAATTCTCTTTTCAAATGAAAGGCACTGAGATTCCGTCCTGGCTGCTGCTGCATTAGCACCAGCTCTGTCTCTTCAAATGCTTCCTGCTGGTTCTCCTAGAGCACAGGAAGCAATGTTCTGGTGATTAAGCAGCAGTATCATTATAAAAGCCAAATGAATAATCATTGTGTTAATGAACTTTATCTTAGAAAAGATTAGGGTTGTTTTTTTTTAATGTTAAGCCTCTTTCCGTATGAAAGAGGAAATGCACTCTCATTTCATTTAATCAACCCTGAGATGCTCATGATCTATACAATTTAATTTTCTGTCTGCACGTATTCTTCCACATCTGCATCTCCAGTTGCTTAAATGATGGCATCAAATCACGTTAATACATCAGAGAAGATGCAGCTCCCTGAGTGCACAGAGAGGTTTTGCTCTGGGTGCCAGCTTACTATTGCAGAATAATCTCCCCTGAAGGGATTTCCAGAGGTCAGAGATTCCCAGAGCACTGCTCTGTGGAAAGCTGGCAAGTAATTACGGTGAAAATCAAGTCTATTTGAAGTATAAAACAATATAAGGTGAAAAGCACTTCATAAGGAAAAAGACTGAGAAAGCTAAAGGTTGGAACCACAAAAATACAGAGGGAAAATGATGACTTGGTGAGATCCTGCCCTCAGTCTGAGAGTCACCATCAATTCTTTGCCTTGCCTGGGAAGAGCTAAACCCCCTTCTTCAGGGGAACAGCTCCCAGCACAACCTGCTCCAGGAGGAGTTTTGGGGTGAGGAATTAATCTCTTGGCTCTGTCTGTGCACGTCTGGCACCTTCTTTAAGGAGGAAAATGAAGTTGTGAGTGACAGAGGAGAGGTGCTGCAGCAGTAAGAAGGGATGGGCTGTGTTCAGAACCTACCAACCACAGTTTTCAGCTCATTTCTGTGGAATTCCTACTGAATCATGTTCTCTGCTCCCAGGAAAATCCTGATCCATGAGGGATCCAAGGAGAAAAGTCCTTCCCTGGAGGATGCTGTGGCTGGATGTGTGTGGTTGCCTGGGAAGTCAAGACTGACCACACCTTACTGATAATCACAGGGTGGAGAAAGGAGGGAAAGAAAAGACATTTTATAGATATTGTAGTGCCTGGGGTAATTTCCAAAAGTGTCACAAGGTCATGAAAGTGGTCTAAGGAACAGAAGAATCCACCAAATGTCTGTCCTTCATTTCTTGTCAGGAAAAAAGGACCCAAAGAACTTCACCAGAACATGAACACCTCAGATTATTTCAATACAAGAAAATAGCTGCAGCTGGAAATTTGATATTAATTTGAATTAATGGGTAGAAATCCAAACAGCACCCACAGCCACCAGAAAACACCTTGTGCCAACTGGTAAGTGAATAAAATTCCTCTGGTCCTAATGCCCTTCTTTAGAGATATACAGGTATATGAGATTCCTTGGGTCAAGGGGAGCACGTGGGCCTCACTTTGGGTTCTCAGGAGGGTGAGTTCAGGGGGGATGGCTGTGACAAGAGTGGAAAGGAGCAGCAGCACGCAGAGTGCTTCCTGCCACACCTCAGTGACAAACCGAACGCTGCCTCTCGCCTTTGTGCTGCGCCAGCAGCGCGAGATGAGCGTCGAGCTGTCTTTAATTAGCAAATGTTGTTTGGTAATCAGTGCGTGCACAGCCTCCTGTTGCCATGGCACTGTCACCCTGTACCTTAACGGGCAGCAGGTTGAGCAGAGGTCACCCTGCAGGGCCGCGTGGCCCCGACCCCACGGACGCGCCCCGGGATGGGCTCGGGATGGGCTCGGGAGAGGGAGAACATATGCTACAGAGAGACAGCAGACACCAACACATGCTGAGGAGTCCAGAGGGAAACACTGCGATAATGACAAGCTTTCTGTGGATTAATCAGCCTGCAGAAATGCTGGAGTGGTGTTAAGCACCCAAACACCCACCCAGCTCCCGCTGAGACCCGCGGAGAGTCCTCGCAGCCCAAACCGCCCCTGGCAGAGCTCTGGCTGTCGTTTGGACCAACAGAGGGGTCACCACGGATGCTTTAAAAGGAGACCAAGTCCATTTGTCCATGTCCACGGCACCACCTCCCCCAGGAGCTGCACCACAGTGTTATTTTTGGCATGCCCTCCACGAAAAGAGGCGGCATATGGAGCTGCCGCCTTGGCACCGTGGCAAATATTGATCCCTGCTGTGACAAAATGTGACAAAGAGTTTGCAAATGACAGCACGGGCTGGCAGGAGCCTTCCTTTATGTTCTTGGGACAGGGAAGCGTCACAATTGCAGCTGGAGAATTGGATTTTTTCCCTCTAGTTGTGGTAGAGCCTTCAAGGAGATGATTATTAGGGAGGGTGAAGGTGTTCAAAATAGAGTCTGGCTTAAAGAATGCCTTTAGAACAAGAAAGTGAAACAAGTTGATTTGAAAGGCTTAGATGATTTCTTTTGGAGCACTTCCAGAATGAAGGATGATGTGTGGAAGGAGACAGAAGAGTTTCACTCCTGTTTTCAAAGTGCTACGTTCGAACTTTTACACTGTGAACAATATTTTCTTCTTCAAATGCTTGTGGGGTTTTTAATAAAATACTGTCAGAAAAAAAAAATTAAGGGAAAAATTTCTATTAAAGTTCAATCAGACACCCCCACTCCCCACACAGTTTCATTTAGGAACTTGCTTTGAATTTCACTAAACTGGTTTTTTTCCTGCCAATTTTTAGTTCATGCATGAATCTCCAAATTCAATACCTTCCATTGTACTGGAGAAAAATGGACCAGTGTCATCCTTTTAGGCAGAAACCCAAACTAAAATACGGATTTTATTTTTCCCCCACCCTCCTGTTTTTGTCTCCCTTAACTCTTTGCTTCTGTGCTGTTTGTAAATAATAAATCTTGAAATTATAAAGAATAAAATCTACTAAGAGAAAATGAATTGGGTTGAAAGGCATGAAAGTTATTCTTTAAGCAGGGCTTACTCTGAGTTCTAGGAAAAGTTATGTAGAAGAATCTGACAAACAAACAAAAAAAGCTTTCTATGTAGGCAGGCGAGGTGAGCCAAAGGTAACAAAGTCAAAATATAAATGTGAAGAAACAGAGAGGAAAAGCAAAGAGAAATCTGCCATTTTATTTTTAAACACTACATTGAAATAGAAGAGCAGAGTGGGAGAAGGTATTAACCCAGAAAGGAGAACAGATTGGGAGGAGACAAGGCAAGGGTAAATGCCATCTGTATTTGTGGTATTACCTACCCAAATAATAAAACTGGATGGAAGTTTTCAAGAGGAAAAAGAGACTTATTCAACTTCTTGAAACCTTTTCTAGGTCTAGAGCAGGTGGTTTGAGGAAGAAAAGCTCTCTCTCCCCTAAAAAAAACCCTCAAACCAAACCCAAAAACTAACTTGGACTTTGGCAACTTTTTATTGTTTGTGTTTCTGAATTAACCAACAACTCCCAGTTCCTTTCTAACCTCAGTAGCTGATTTTCCCTCTGTCTCCGTCCTTTGAGATCTACCCAAAGTTCCCCTCTGAGTGTCTGATGCTGATGTAATTTATGGGCTGTTTATCTCTCCCCTTCCCTGTCATTAATAAAGGAGGGCCACCACTTTTATTGTTACACTTGAAATAAACCAACATCTTCATTGGAATTCAGGGAGGGGTGGAAAGGAGGAGCTCTCTTACACCCGGGGCAGGACTTTACAGCTGGGAGAGCAAAATCAGGAGGAGAACATCGGTCTGGAGATTTGTCACACTAAAACACACCCAGCCACCTCAGCTGGCTGCACCTCCCTGCATCCAGGCATGAAGGATTTGAAAGTATTAGGAAGGAATTGTTCCCTGGCACAGGGTGCCCAGAGCAGCTGGGGCTGCCCCTGGATCCCTGGCAGTGCCCAAGGCCAGGTTGGACACTGGGGCTGGAGCAGCCTGGGACAGTGGGTGGGGTCCCTGCCATGGCAGGGCTGGCACTGGATGGGATTTAAGGTCCTTCCAATCCAACCATTCTGGGATTCTCTCCAGTGCCAGAAAGTGAGAATTTAGGCCACAGCCATGACATTTGACAGAGTCAGTTTAGGGAGTGTGGGAGATGTTCAAACATCAACAAAGTCTTTCCATTCTTGTTAAAGACCCAGAGAGTTCCCTTGGGCTGTGCCAAACTTTGACTTTCTAAGCTGCATTGTCATGGTCAGAGCCTGCCCTGGTGTCCCATTTCATCACCACCACCCCAGCTGGGACAGGGACACTGGGATGAGCAGCTTTATTGGCACTGTGGGACTGGGGGGCACGGGGGGACTGGGGAGTGCTGCCCTCACACACTGAGTCATTCCCGCCTCATTGTTCAGTGATTCCCTCCTCCTCCTCCCCTTTGACAACTGCATTCCTGAATCACTCCACATAAAAAGCATATTTGGAAAAAGAAGTAATTATTATATTAAACTAATTTCAACAAGCAGCAGTTAAAATGTGTGGAAGCTGCAGCCTCTGTTGGGTTGTTCTTCTCCAGAAATTTGTGTCAGGAAGCAGAGATAAGAGAACAAATAAGCAAAACCAAAAGAAAAATCTAGATACAGAAAAAATACCCCAAATTGATGCCACTCTGTTCAAATGAAACCAATGTTTCAGTCAGACAGAGCAAAGAAATGTTTCACTCCACAGTTATAAAACATTTGAACCTCATCTCTCTTCCCCAAATTTTCCTCAAGCTGATCTAAAAAGCTTCTAAATGAACCAACACAAATATTAATATCTTACATTGGTTTCATTCCTTTTTTGTCAAAATTAACGCACTGAGCCTGGAACATCTTCAGAGATGAAAATCAGAGAGGAGCAATCACCAGAAAGCAACGATGCCAAGTGCCAAAGCTGCCATTTCCATTGTCCAGCACAAGCAGGGGGTTCAGAGATTTAGGGAGCAAATAAAATACTTCAAACCTGAAAAGCAAACCCCTCCTCTCATATTGCTGGCTAGGGATCTGTGTACAAATCACCAACGGGACAGGACTGCTGGGAATGCATCTTGAGCTGTTTTATTTTCCAGCATCAGCCTCATTCCATGCTTATGACAATGGGAAGATGCCAGCAGCTCACACCCCAGGCAGCAGACCAAGAACTTAATGTTACAACTTACTTTATAAGTTTTTTGACCAATCACACAAAGCAAAAGCATATTGACAGTATTTCCATCCACCACTATAAGCACACGTACCTTTGGTTAAACAATGCTTGATTATTTCAGATACAATACCTGGTTGTAAGCCTTAAAACACAATGCACAGAGCTCCATTATTAAGATTAGAACTTCCTAACATCTCACTAGATAGACTTTTCTGTAGCTTAGGGAGTTATTCTAGACAAGCATTAATACACAGACCATTGTTCTATTTGTCCTTACTTTCTAATTCTCATATAACTTTTCTGCTGACAAATCTTATGACTACTGCTTAGCTCTAATCACAGTTCTGTTTCTGAGGCCTGCCTTTTGCATCTTTCCCAAAACCCTCTGATTTTCAGGATTCCCACACTCTCCCACATAATAAAACTCCAGCTGAGGTCGGGCTTGCACACCCCAGCACAGCCAAGGAGCTGCTCCAAGTTCTGTGCACACACAGGGCAGAAATCCACCTGGGAAGGGCAGGAGGTGCCAGAGGAGCTGATGCCATGAGGGAGAGAAGCCCAGAGGTTTCACAGAGCTCAGGAGAGCCTGGCACAAACAGCCAGCGTTCCCCCTGTGCCCTGGGAGGAGCAGGAGAGCCCCCAGATCTCAACCAGAGGACACTGCTCTCCAGGGAAAAACCATTTCTAAAGAGTTTCAGCTCAAAGTCTGCACTGGGTGTGTGTCCCCCCAATCCAAGACCCCTCCTTTGGGACCTACCTGCCCACAGGTGGGTGGCCTCGGTGTGGGGGTGGGCTGGGAGGCATCAACAGCACAGCACCTGAAAAGAGAGGGTTTATTGGGATCAAATTATAGATTCATCCTGGAATTAGGGAGTGGGTTGGGTGGGAAGGGACCTTAAAGTTCATCTTTTCCCCCTCTGCCATGGCAGGGACACCTCCCACTGTCCCAGGCTGCTCCAGCCCCAGTGTCCAGCCTGGCCTTGGGCACTGCCAGGGATCCAGGGGCAGCCCCAGCTGCTCTGGGCACCCTGTGCCAGGGCCCAGGATGATTTGAAATAGAATTTCACCCCTGGCACCTCATCACAGATAAATATTGCACGTGAAAATCAAGTTCCCGTCACAATTTTAGGCAGAAAATCCCAATTCCTTTGGTGGGAAAAAGATCCATCATTTTCCCTGGACCCTTGCTCTGGATAAGCATCTGTGCTTTATTTCCTTGGATTGCTGAGCAACTGCATGAAAGAAATTAAACCCTTCCATACACCCTACAAGGTTATTTGCCTAAGGACTGGAAAATAGAGGCAGGAGGGATTTTTTTTTTTTTTTTTAGGAGTTTGTCTGATTTTATTCTCACTAGCAGACTTCCTCTACTATTTTCAGGGCAGCTTAGTGTCAGATAAAGCATACCAAAAACATATTATTTAAAACCTGTCAAAGAGAACTCGGCTGTGTCTGTAGTGAGAATCTGGCACACTGCTGAATCCTAAAGTTTGCTGCTGCTTGAAGGGAACACAATAGGCTCTGTTCAATGACACCAGACATCTTTCCCTTTTGTATGCTGAGAAAGGCTCGGCAGCAGATTAATAATTCAATGCTCATTAGAAAGTACAACATGCAGTAAGCAATCAGATATAATTAGGCAAAAATATATACATGATTACAGAGTGAACACGATCCACAAATCCATTGCTGGGGAAATAACGTCACATTTTCAGTGGAAGGGTCAGGAATAATAAAGGGTCTTGTAAAACACTCAGCTGAAATTGCAGTTTTTGTTTCCCTTACCATCGTCTGTGTGTTAGAATAATTTTTCTCTAGGAGAATTCTGTAACTCCATCCATGTTCAGACTCACTCCAGGTTTCTTTTCCTGCATTAAAACCAGCGAGAGCTTGTTTCTCCTCCAGATCCTTACATCACATCTCTATACCTCGAGGCAAGTGTATGACCACATAATTGAGGCAGTAAATTGATGACAATTAGCACATTAGCAGTGAATAGCAGCAAGTGATAGTCTTAATTGACAATGCAGTGGTTAGTAATTGATGTTAATGACTCAGAAGAAGGGGAGAATAGTGACTAATAACTGTAATTTTTAGCTGTTTTCCCTGCTGGAGAAACATCGGGGCAAGGGGAGGTGTGGGCTGGTCAGGGAGTGCACAGAATTGCCACCTCAAAAAGAACAGGCTGGGGTTTTAAACAAGCGTTTTGTGCATCCCTCAGGAGCAAACACAGCTTTGGAGAGCTCAATAAAATAAGTTAGAGGTTGCTCCTGTGCTCACCCACTTGAAGAAAACCGGGAATTCTTTCCACACCTCCCCAGTCCCAAATTCTCAGGTGCTTCTGGCAGAGCTGTGCCAGCTCTTTGCCAGGCTCTGAGTGCAGTCCCTGAGCAGTGCCCACAGCAATTAGGGGCTCTTCTCCCTCTCCAAAACCTATTAACGCACCAGGGAAAATCCAGGTTTAAAAACAATGCCAGTTTAAAACTTCCAAAGCCCCGGGCTCTGCTGCCTGGCCAGATGGCAGATTTTGAGCAGCCCTGCCTTGTCTGGGGTGCTCCTCTCACCATAAACAACTCCTGAGAATGAAGACCTCGATGCCATTTGCTGGGCAGGATTTTCCCCGGGGGAATGACAGGATTAGGAGCTTTATTTTCCTGTTACATAGGAATTCTCCTGCTCGTAAAGATATATTCCCTGCGTAAAACCACACATTGTATTGAAGAAGGGGAGAATTAATCATCCTTCAGAGAAAAACATATGGACAGGCATGTGGGCTGCAACAATTATCCAAAGATACCCAACATGATGGCACTGGGAGAGACCTAATTATAGCTTTGGTCTTCCCTTCAGTAGGTGATGTACAACCACAGCCATGGAATAATCCCTTCCCTCAAGACTGCTGCCAGGAGCCAGCACTGGAGACGTTTTTGACACATAAAATATCTTCCTTACATCAAAGCCGAAAATGCTTAAGAATGAGCTTCTTATGAAGCTTTTTATTTTTAATTTTGCAGCTCCTGTGCTGTATTTTATATCAATTTGGAGAGCGATTAAGAGCCAGGCCGTGCCTGGCTTCTGTCTGAGTGTTACACTCTTCAAGGAGATCATTTCCACTGGAGTTTGGATGATAAAGGACTCCCACAAACCTGAAAATGAACTCAGTTCTCTTTCAATTCCTCCCTGAGTGCTCATTACCTCTCTCCAGAGCATCTCCACCGCCTGGAGGAGCCTTCCCAAGGCCAGGCTGTCACACTGAGCTGGATTCTCAGCCACAGGGACTCAAATCTCTGCATTTGAGCTGATTTACACCAGCCACGGCTTCAGCCGGGTCCTTGGACTGCTGGTGACTCCTCAAGGTGAGGAGTGACCCCAGGTGTCACCCCAAAAAAACCCACAGAGGGTTTCCCCAGCACTGCAGCTCCCAGTGCTGCACCTCGGGGTGAATCCAGGGCTTCCACGAGTGCTGTGGTGGAATGTGGCATTTTCTTCCCACTGGCACAAAAAGGGGAATTTTTTTGCCCCTTTTTACTTCAGCAATAGAAGAAGAGACGGAAATATGATAAATATTCATGTTTTGTGGTGGGATTTTACTCCTTTCTCCAGAGGGGATGGTCCCTGGGGAATGCTGTGTGTCTGTGTTTGGAGAAGGGTCTGGTGGAGCAGCTTTGACTGCAGCTTGTGCTTCTGCTTAGATTGCAAGGCAGATGAATAATCTATTGAGAAAGAAGAGAACAAGAACAGCCAAGGGGCCACTCCAAGTCACTGAGGCATCCAGAAAAGCCAAACTGTGGAAATTATTCAGGTGTACTGGAAGTGAAAACATTTTTCCTGGTCACAGGCAGTTTTAGTAGGTAACTTGTGACCACGCAGACCCACAGATTGTTGCACTAATAAAAGAAAATCTTTCATTCCAAAAGGGAAAAAGAAGCTGATATTTTGGGAAGTCTCTTAGCCACCAAAAAGGCCAGGACTGTTTGCATGCAGCTGTTGCTTCCAGTGGCACAAACATTTGAAAGAATATTTTTAATGACGCTCTGCTCACATCCTCTTATGTAGCTTTTTCAGCTTGGACACCTGAAGATCATGACAGTGTTTGCCTTCAATGAATGCATGCATTAATTATTTATTTAGCAAGGAGAGTCACTCATTAGGCAGGATTCAAACACACCCTGATGACTGTGACCTCTGCTTGTGGCACTTGTTTCCCAGTGCTGCTACACGGTTTCCTCGTACCTCCGGAGCATATAAATGTGATATCCATCTCATCTCTGAAAAATCACACACTGCCAGGTGAGAAGGGCTGAAAACACCAGTGAATAAAACCAAACCAGCTCTTTTCAGGAAGTGGAAGGCTCTGTAGTGAGTGCTGGAATTGTCATTGATGCTGAAGTGAATTCTGAGGGTGCTCAGAGCTTTTCTCCCACTCAATCAATGCTCCAGCGTAGGACGAGCTGCACAAGGATTCCTCTGACAGAAATCCCAAGGATCCCCCAAAAAGAGAGGCACCTGTGCCCAGGAGAGCAGGAGGGGTTTGTCCCACACAGCTGGGAACTGCTGCAGGACAAGGAACCTCTCTTGTCTTGTCCCTGTTTGAACACAGGGACACCTCAGGTGCCTCAAGCCCACCCAGTCACAGCAGGGGCTGAAGCCCCTTAGGGAGATGTCATGTCAGGCTTTAAGAAAAATGATCAGAGAAATGTGAAACCTTCAGCTGCTTCTGCGATTTGATTGTGAAATTTCGCTCTCAGCACTGGAATGCTGTTGTGGAGTAGAGAACAGACTTTCTCACAGCTGCTTTTTCCAGCCACCAGGAATTTTCTCAGCCTACCTAAGGCAGATCTGTGAGAGAAAAGAAGACAATGCAGCCCCCATTTTTAACTTCCCAGGCGTATTTTGCAGGCTGAAGCACAGAGCTTCCCCAGCTGCCCAGCAGGGATTGCTCCGTGTCCGTGCCCAGCTGGCTCAGGGGTGGCCAATCCCTGGAGTGTCACAGCATCCCAAAACTGGAGCATCCTGCCAGGACAGATCAGCCCTCTGTTTCTGAGCCATGAGCTCCAGCCAGGAGCTGCTCCAGGTGGTCCCTCAGGTGCAATTCTTGTGTCACCCCTGAGCAAACCTCTTGCTCAGGAGTGGAGGAGCCCTGTTTTCAGTCAGGGTGATTTTCTGTGGGTCCATCAGCCCCAAAAAGGCTCTGGGGGTTCAGGCCTTGTGCCCCAATATCCTGTAAATCTGCAGGTTGTGTCAGGCAGCTCCCCCCAAACCCAGACCTTTCCTCTGCTTTCTGCAGCCAGGAATTGCTCTCCTCAGTGCTCATGGCAAATTTTTATTGGTGTCCATGGAAGCCCAGGACCTGCAGCAAGTCTGGCTGCTGCTGCTGATTAAAAGGAAAAGAATGAAGGGAGGAGAGAGAGAAAAACCTTAAAAGTTCAGTATCATGTTAAATATCATGTTTACAGTGATTTTATTGGCTGTGTATTAAAAATGCACACAACATAACCAAAATATGGCTCAGTGACATCTGAGTGTCCAGCTCTGCCTGTAGCATTTCACTGGAATGATTCATCCACTCCGGTCACAAACCCATTGTGAGCAACTTGTAGAAAGTTAAATAAATACCAGCAACGTGAATTTGCATTTAACCGGAATTTATGAGCTTTTATAAATCTATTTTGTGCAAAACAAATTATTACAATGATGGCTGAGTAAGAAGCAGCACCACACAAGACTTAATTCAAATGCCTTTCTTGTTCTATTCTCTTGTTTTAATTTTCTAGCTCCGCTGAATAACTCGAAATCTTCGCAGCTGTAGCAAAGTGCCTCATATATAATGTATAGATCACATCCTCTTGCCATTTTTCACAGGTGCCTGGCTATTATATGGTTCAGAACTCATTCATAGTGCCTATTAGAGGTCTTTATATGTAACTGACTTCCTTTCTTGAATATTTATAGCTTTTATGAGACATTTATGGGTAGACCCAACAAGAGTTTCTAAGGAAATACTGGGAAATGGTTGTGTAGAACATCATTAATATACTGTTCTTTGATGGTAATGGCCACAAATGTCATCTAATTGCTACATTCTTACTTTGTCTGAGCGTGGTATTGATGGGGAGACTGCTCCGGAGAGCCTCTCCAGCCTAAAAAATCTTCTGGGAAGCAATTTGGCTCCCAAGGAATGTACCACATTTCAGCCTGGAAATTAAGCATTCCAGGCAGGATATCTGCCTTCCAGTAGGGAAAGGGGATTGCAAGAAGGATGGAGAGAGACTTTGCACAAGGGTGTGGAGCCATAGAACAAGGGGAGATGGCTGTAAGATGGAAAAGGGTAGATTTAGATGGGATATTGGGCAGGAATTGTTCCCTGGGAGGGTGGAGGGTGCCCAGAGCAGCTGGGGCTGCCCCTGGATCCCTGGCAGTGCCCAAGGCCAGGCTGGGTATTGGGGCTGGAGCAGCCTGGGACAGTGGGAGGTGTCCCTGCCCATGGATGGGTTTGGAAAAAAGTGATCTTTAGGGACCCTTCCAACCCAAACCATTCTGATTCTGTCATTCCCTGATTCTTCCCACAGCCATTTATACCCAACCAGAAATCTCCAGATAAAGCCCAGTGACCAAGTCTGTCTTTTTTAACTCTACTATTCAATTCAGAAGATTGTTAAAATAAAGCCAAATTAATATTCCCGGAAAGAATCACTTCTCTACCTCTGCCACTGTGTAAAACCTTGGGAGAGCTGACATAAATACAGATATAAACTGGCACAGGGTGCCCAGAGCAGCTGTGTCTGCTCTGGATCCCTGGCAGTGCCCAAGGCCAGGCTGGACACTGGGGCTGGAGCAGCCTGGGACGATGGAAGGTGTCCCTGCCATGGATGAGGTTGGATGAGCTTTGAGGTCCTTCCAGCCCAACCCATTCCCTGTTTCCACCTCGTGCTGCAAAGCCTTGAAGGAGAGAAACCCCAGCAGGGTTTGTGGAGCTGGTGAGGCTGAGGTGGCTCCTGATGGGATCACAGGCAGGCCAGTGACTGAGAGAGAGAGAGAATTCCAGGCTGGTGCTGAGGCTGAAATATTGGATAATATTTGTCAGCAAATTCAGAAAGGCAGCACTCCTTATCAGAGACAGCTCCGGGGTGCACCACAACATCTGCTCCCCCTGACAAAGCTGTGTTCATCAGTGTCATCAATGAGCTCAGAGCAGAATGACACATTCTGCTGTTCCACCCTTATTAACTACTTCTGTTAGAGAGGAGGACTGGAAGTTTGGATAAAAACTAGAATGTAATTAATATTTGTATGAAAACACAGAGCCTTATTTTTCCATCCAGAAGTTCAGCAGGTGCAATGCAGGAATCACACTATTTAATCCCAGATTTGGCCAAATAAATGGATTCTGAGATAAATTCAGGTGTGTGCTAAGACCTGTAACAAATTAAGCAAATTTAAAGAGTTTCTGTGGCTGCAGAGTAAAGAATGTACACTTTTTGCTTGCTGGCTTTAAATGACAAACATCTTTCTATATTTTCCAGACAAAATATTAATAAATAAGGTGTGAAATTTAGTCTAACTGCTGATATTGAGGGTGAGCATTGTTGCTTCTTTCAAGTTCGTGAGATAATTCGCAAGACGTGAGAATTCAAAGCAGTATTTGGCAGGTTTTTGCGGCAAAAGTGAAAGGACTTCTGCATATTCTTCCCTTTATCCCTTAAATTGCTCAGTGTACTTCCCTAGCTCTCCCTGGCACTGGGATGAGACCTCTCTGGAGTAGCTCCTGGCATCTGGAACAGCTTTTCTGCAACTTCCATGCTTCACCAGTTCCATCTATTTTTATATCTCATCTCTTCTCCCCTGACTATCTCTTTTAATTTCTCTCCATCTGCTTTTTATATTAACTTTATAACTCCATATAACATTTGGGATGCCGTTTGCATGCAAAGCACCAAAATAATGCTGAGGCTTGGAGTTAACCCCGTGCCACGGCCCTGCTGCTCCTGCTCTGGCAGAGGTGGGAGCAGCTCCTGGGCACTGGACAGAGCAGAGAACTTCAGCATTTTAATATTTCAGCACCAACCCTCGGGATGGAGAGTTGGTTGGGCAACGTAGAAACCAAAAGAGTGGAGCTTGCAGACAAAAAAAGTGAAATATTTATAAGCCAAGTGATGGCAGCAATAGGGGAGAAACTTGGAGAAACCCCTCTTTTATTTATCCAGAAAAATCTGGAGCTCAGCTGATGGAAAGTGCTCAAATCCAGCGCTCCAATATCCAGTTATTACCTTTAATTTTGTCCACAGGTGCTATAGATTGTCACAGTCCATAAGCAAACCTCTCCCTATGGAGGAATTCTTCCCCTCTGTCGATTCCCCCTCGATGGACAACGTTTACAGCAGGTTCCTGGAGGTCATTCCCCACCTCCAATACTGACAGGGATTTCGGACACTTAAAAACCAAGCTGAGTGACTCAGCTGGTGGTTTTAACTTCCCAGTCAGCTACAACAATAACCCAGCCTAGAAAACAGGAGATTTAGAATTAATTTGGATTAAATGCTGGAGACAGAATGACTGTAGCCAGTGCAGGCTGGTTTTGAGGTGCTTTGGAAGCCCTGCCGTGTTTCAGCTGCACATAAACCTGCACTTCTTGGTGTCTACTCCTCTAAACAACCCTTTACTACAGCTAACAAATCTTCAAGGCTGTGTAACCTGTGTTTCACCCACCCTGACCCTCACACAACTTCCCAGCACAGTGTAAAACACACCAGTGTATTTCCCCGTGCATTGTGCAAAGTCGATTTTTCTTTTTGATGTCGCTGAAGCTCATTTTATCTTGTGCCAGTATATTAAAAATCTATTAATGTTTCACACATAAAATGAACACAAATCGAGCTCCTGTAAGATTTATGCTGCAACCTGCGAGGGCCCCAAAGTAACTCCAGCATTATTATACCCCTGCCTGTGCCAAATTGAACTCCTAACACTGTTGACAAATGCTCCAAAATTCACATGGATTTCTCCCTGACCGCTCTCCCAGTCCCCACTGCAAGTCAAGCCAGTGAATTACACTTCCCAGAGCTGCTTCCAGCCCTGCCCAGCCACCCCCTCACCTGCAGAAAGAGAATTTCAGCAGGAAATCCAGGTGTGTTCACTGAAATGGATGTGAAATATCTTTGAAAATCAGGCAACATCAGTCTCTCCCTTATTATTCACTGTCTGCCTCTGGAATACCAACACAGAGCCTAAATACCAATTCTTTGCTCAGTCACTCAGGGCTCTTCCCACGATTTCTTCCTCTGTGTGCTCATGGCTTTAAAACTTATTTATGCCTCTTCTTTTCAAAAGGCTGTGGATTACAGTTATTTTCTTTGCTTGCCCTTTTTTTGGCAGTCCTTCAAGATGTCCAGCTTAGCCTGCTACGACATGGTTTATGAACTTAAGCCAGTGCTACAAGCAAACTGCTGGAGCTGAAATCAGGGGCTGAGCAATTGAGGGGTTTTCAGAGCTCGTGGGCTGAACACAGCAGAAAACCAGGCTTGGAGAGATTTGGGAAATCCGTGGAATCCTTCCCATCCCCAGGGAGGAGCAGCTCTCCCTGGACCAGGCTGGACAGATGCTTCTCTTCCCAGAAATGACCTGCTGTTATGGAAAATCCACAGATTCCCTTTGCACCTTTTTTTTTTTTTTTTTTTTTTTTTTTTTTTTTCCCAGCAACCACCTTTCCAAAATATAGAGATATTTTGGCCTTAAAAACATAAATATCTCCCATTGCAATTGGATTTATGGCTGCTTTGTCCAACCCACAGCAGGCAAGGCAAGCAGCCTAACCTCCTCCCAGAAATGACTTTTTAGCCTTTTGAAACTCATCCTGACAAAACAGCTCCCAGTTCTTTCCGTCTGCCCTGTTTTTCAGAAGAGGAAGAGGAAGAAGGAAAACTTTTGGTGGTTGGCACATGGGCACCATCCTCCCCTTCCTGCAGGAAGGACCCAGACCTGCTCAGTAAAGGCCACAATTTATCCTTTTCTTCCAAAATCTGCTCTAGCTGCCTTTCCCTAATGAGTACAAGTTATTCCTTTATCCTACAATGGATAGCAGAAAGCAGATAGATTTATTTTATTTTTTGTAAAGGAGATAGAAAAATACATGTCTTCCATAAAAGAAATACTTTTGTTGTCTCTTTCCTTCCCCCTGCTTTGTTGCTGTTCTTCACATTGATTAAATCTTCATTTAGCTTCATCATTTTTCTCAGGTTTTGTCTCGCATGCTCACTACACCTGGTTTCATAATCTGTTGTCATGGAAATCAGACAGATGTCAAAAACATGCCTTTGTCACTTAATTGTGCAATCCACACAAGAGAAAGAAGAATGGAGAGAAGTTTTGCAGGTTAAAGCGAACCAAGAAGACAATAGTGAGCTAAACCCCCCCCCCCCAATTCCCTTTTCCACGGATCATTGTTCCCACTGCAGCCCCTGGGGAATGAAAGCTTGCTGAGATTGTTCCTGTGAGCTCACTTTTGTCTGTCGTTTTGGGACTAAAGGCTCCTGCCCCCTGTCCTTGGCAGGATTTGGTGGCACAGGAGCAGATGTGGCCTGCAGGGAGGGTCCCTGGCTGAGCTGTCACCCAGGTGGGCTTTGGGGAGCTCCAGCCCTGGCACAGGATCAGAGGTTCACTCGTGTCCATCCCCCACCAACAGCACAGCAAGAACAGCCCCAGGGCTCAGTCCCTGGTACCCAGCAGGATGGGCAGAGCTGCCCCAGCTCCCAGCAGAGGAAATGGATTTCAATCCTTGCCGAGCCTCTTGGGTGGGCTGAGGTTTGGTGTCACCAAAGCAGGGGTGACGCCCTGCAGGGCACTGAGCTTGGCTTTGCCCCAAAATGCTCTGACCCACCTGTGGGTTTTTATCTTAGCTGAAGAGTGGGGTGAAAATGCAACGCCAAGGGTGAACCAGGAAAGGCTCACTGAACTGTTTTATCACATCAACATCCACAGCAAAAAATTAAGAAATTTTGTGGTTTAGTGCTCACCAGCTCTGTTGAGGACATCACTTTCCATGTGTGTTCACAGAGCAGTTCTCCAGTCACCTGGTTATATTCCCTTCTATTTTTTTATCAAATTCCTACTAAGTACAGAATAGATTTTTTATGTTTGTTACAAGAGTAGCCCATGATATCTGCTTATACATCTATTTTAAAATGTCAGCCAGACAAATGAACCTTGCTAAAATAATGCTGGATCTACAGAAATTCCCTGCACGCAGGAAATTTGCAGTGATTCCTTGCAGCTGGATCCTGCTTTGCAAATTAACCACAGCAACTCTTGTTGGAAACACAGAGATTTTTATTTTTTTTTTATTTTTTTTTTAAGGTGTAAAAATACATCTGAGTGTGTGTTAATTTAGGTAAAGCAATGAAATGCAGGATTGAAATGAGGATGGAAGGAATGAGCCTGAAGCGCTGATTTGAGGCTGAATTTGCTGAGTGTGGCTGTGGAGGGAACAACCCTGAATTACAAATTGAGCACATCTGTCCAGGCTCACACAAACCTCAGTGCCCACGACTTCACACAGCCCCTTTCCAGGTGAGAACAGCATTTCCCAGAGCTCAGGAGCTGCAAAATCTGCAGGGAGCCCCTTCCTGCAGGGGATGTGCTGAGAGCTGCTGGCTCAGAGCTGCCCCAGAAGCTGCTGAGGCTCCCAAAGTGCCACGAGCACCACTCAGCATCCAGCAGGCTCTGAATATTTCATCCAGCACAATGAATTGTGGCTTTTCAGGATTAATTCATATTGCTGCAACCACGCTGGCGTTAGGGAAGGGTGAAATTAACGTGTTATTTATGCTGAAATGACGTCGAGGCACGAGCGGTGTTCCTGGAAGGCTGGAAAACGGAATAATTTTGAATAAATTATTGATGGTTTTAAAAGCCTCGCTTATTGATTACAGGTTATGCTCTTAGATTAAAAGAGTGCAGCTAAGTCCTGTCAGAGTCTTTCAAAGTCAGAGTTCATCAGAGTAAACAAGTGCCACTGTGCTGTAACCCAGAGCGGCCAAAGAGGAGTAAAAGTTTAAAAATTGCTTTGTGGCGTAAACCCATTCTGTTTATCATTATTTTTTTCCTTCTAAAAATGACTCTAGAAGCAAATTATTCCGTATTCTAGGAAATGGAATAAAACTACAAGAGGTGCAGCAAGTTCTCCATGGCTGCACGTGGTTTTAGTGCTCTGCTCTGGGTGCCGAGGTGGTGATGGGTCAAAGGTTGGACTTGATGGTCTTGGGGGACTTTTTCCCCCTTAAGGACTCTGGGATTCCATTCTGTGACTGGGTCAGTGCTGCTGTTGGGTGATCCCTCCCTCAGAAAACCGCATTAGCTGCTCCAGCTCTGTGTGAGGAGCAGAGTGACCGTGGCAATAATCCAGCTCCTGGATTTTCCCCCAAACTCTCACCCCCAGGTTCTCTGAAATCCTCTGCCTTGTTCCAAACCCAGTGGCAGCATCACCACAGGCTATTCCAAATTTCCTCCTGGCTAACTGAAGGATCCTATTTCTGTGTTTAGTTTTTATTCTGCTCCTTCACACAGTGTGCTGTGGCCATGTGCATTTCACCCTAGAGGTCTCCAGCAAATTCCTGTAATTACTTCTCCCCATCTCTTGTTCATTTATTCCAACTGAAATTATCTCTGAACATTAGTTCCATTTGCTAAATCTCTTCTTGCTTTATTAACTTTAATCAAACTGATATATTCTGCTAAATGAAAGGTGGTCTAGATGCCCGTACCTGGATCAGCCCTCTTCCCAGGGGGAAACACCCTCTTGAAACAGGGACACAAGTTAATTTTGCAATTATCAGAATGGAATTTGGCCGTTGTAATTTCGGTTATTGAGCAGTTGCCACTGGTGCCATTTAAAAGCTGCCTCGCTGCTGCAAAAGAGATCTGAAAAAAAAATCCCATGTGCAGTCACTTGAATTTCAAAGTGAGTTCTGTGTGCCATGGAGATGCATCTCCACCACTGTTTGCTTTTCATGGGGTTTAGAGGGAAGGGAGATTCAGCTGGGCAAAGTGCACTCCCTGCTCATGGAGGGATGTGATTAAAGGAAGGGAAAGAGAAAGGGTTTGGCTTTCATTTGTATTTATTTTTAGAATTGGTGAGCTGCACAGATTCTGTGGTATTGGGGAAACACAAAAGGCTGGTTAAACACTTTATAACTCGCACTGCTGCTAAGGAAAAAACTCCCAGAATGAAAAAAAAAAAAAAAAAAAAAAACAAACCCCACATGAGAAGGATGACAGCTTTAAAAATCCTCATTAAAATCAACCCAAGCAGACCTCTCAAACCATTTTGACTTCAATTAGTGTGCTTTGCTGTGTCAAACACACATCCACTGCCCAGTCCTGTTCCCATGGCAGGCAGGAGAAATCTTGGCCCTTGTCTGAACAGAAGGGAGCAGGAGTTCAAGAGTCAAGCCAGAGATCTCAGAAGAACAGATAAAAGCTCAGCCTCCAGCTCCTGTTTTCAGTGTGCTCAAGCTAGGCTGATAACTGGAAAAGTTGTTTTTTTATATATACACATAGCAATATTTAAAATTCCAAGGTAAATTTATGTTGCTGCTGTTTATTGTCTATCTGAATTCCTACATGGAAGGGAAGGAATGTCCTCCTTTGTGCCATCATAACTAACAGAAGCTTTGATTTTTGGGGTGTTTTTGGCAATATAAAAGCATTGATAAAGCTCAGAGATTGCAAATATTTATGTATATATACATATATATCTATATGTTTATATTAATACTATTAATATTATTAATATTATTCTTTATATTTATATTTATATTTATATTTATATTTATATTTACTTTGGGATATTTCCCAGTAATACACAAAAAGTACTTTGTCACAATAAACTGAACTCCTCCTGAAGCACCCCTCTGCTGAGTGTCAGATTTTGGGGCTGAATAATGAATTGGTTGGGACAAACACACTGATTCACGTGGAAAAGAAAAGGCTGTCATGGGCAGGATGAGAAGCCTGGCACGACACACAATTAATGAACTTTCTGTGCCAACAAAGGAAAGTGCAGAACAGACATTTCAGGTGTGATTTCTGACTCTGCTCTGCCTCAGCTGCTGGTCAGCTCTGGGCTCTGAGCTGTCTCTGAAAGGTGCATGGGGCTGGTTCTGCTTTGTAATTGAGACCAAAAATCCTCAAGCTCATGCAGCAGCACCTAAAACCCAATGGGAACAGAAATTATGTGGAAATCACTGACCTTGCAGCCCTGTGGAAAGGCCTGGTCCAACAGCAGCAAATCCATCATTAGCCAATTTATGGAATCATTTTTGCTGCACTTAGAGAATTGCCTGGTTCTGGGATAGCAGCAGGGATATTTACTGGTGTTTTTGGGAATTACTACAGTTTCTGGCTCAGTCCCAGTGGAATTTGTAACCCTACAAAGAAATGGGGCGAGAACCAGCCATGGAGTGCCAGGGCAGGATCCCAGCTGCAGAATTTGATCCCTGCTGTGTTCACAGCCTTGGGATCCAGCTTTTCAATGGCACAAGTAAATTCCTTCCCAGTGCAATCCCAGGAGTGGATTCTGGCAATGTGGAGCTCAGGATCCATCCCACTTTTGTCTCAGCTCTCACTGTGAATTCCTGCATTCCCTCTAGGATTTACCTCCCCTCCTTCCTCCTATCTGGACAAGAAAGTTTTAGAAGGACTGAGAAAAAAAACTTCAATTCTTTTGCGCAAGAATCTGAGCTTATCAATAAATAAGGAAAAGCAACAGGAAAAAGAATAGCAAGGAGGAAATAATAAAAATAAAATTATGTTTCCAAGCCTTCGCAGCCTTCAGCTCTTTCTATTTTTTCAAGACACGTCTCTAATCCTCCCACTGCCTCCCAAAGAGAGCTTTGCTAACCTGTGGAAGTTTGATAGCTGGCCTCTTTTGTCCTGAATTTATCGTTGTAGAAGTCCCATTGCAGGTTTGAAAATTAATAACAGCACAATCCCTGTACCTTACCTGAGTGAATTTGACGTGTTTTCATGCTGTTCATCTTCAAATATCTGGACTGGTACTTTCCACTCTCCCTCAAGAGAAGATTTAAATCTCTCAGTCACATACTGGGAAGCAAGTTATCATTTTTAAGGCTTTGTTGTAAGACTCAGACCCTTGCTGGTCTAATTATACGTTAGGTAAAGACACAGGAGATGTTTATCTCTTACATCAGTTGTCTTGTAAAATCAGAAATCTAAAACAACCCTGTGGAAGCTGATAAGCCAAAGGGAAAAAGAAATGCCCTGATAGCACAGACAAATAGGACAGACCCACATTAACGTGTGGTTTTGGAAAGGATTGCTACAAATCCTTTCCAAACAAGGATTTCTGAGAACAAGGAACGACTTTTAGATATCTCTGAACTTGTTCCCTGTGAATTGAGTCACACTCACAGTGCTTGTAATGGATGGATCATTCCTGAAGTTTCTTAAATGTGACGAAAATATAAATCACCTGGAATCCACATTTCAGGCACTGCATTATTTAATATGTGTTAGCTGATCCTTTTACCCTCTGTAAGCCTTCTAATTGTAAGGTTGAAAATATCAAGGTCTACTAATTAACATCTTAATGTGATTGATGTCTTATTTTGATTACTTCAATTTTACAGCATTTAATTTGAGACTGTGCACAGGTCTCTCATGTCAGCAGCTGTATCATTTATACAAAGAGTGAAGCCTTTTCTTACAGCAATTTTTGGTAAAGGAAGTTACTCTAACCCAGTAAAAAACATCCTGTTTTCTGCCACTCGTTGCTTAAAGCATTTTGTTTTCAAGATGACTTTAAAATAGGAAATCCTAATGAATGGAGGAGCCAGTGTATTCACAGATATCATTCATCTTCCTAAGAAAAAATCTTTACAACCAGAGTAGAACTGCCATTAAAAAAAATAAATTATCAAAATATGAAGAAAATAAGAAAAATTAAAATATTCAAAATATGTAGTGTTTCTAATGAAGCAAATTGCAAAGGTGCACATTAATATTTTAAAAAACCTCTGTGTAAAGAATATGTGTTTTCTTGATAGTGGAACCCACTAGACCTAGTGGGTTGTGTTAAATCATGCAATTTTAGTACTTAGGAGTCCATGGAATTTTAAGATTTAGGAGATGGACAGAGCGCAATCCTCATGGCCATTCATGCAGAGCAGCAGGGCAGAGGTGGGGAATTTTTGGCCAGGACATAAGGGACCTTGTAAAAGTCTTCTGAAAATACAGCTTTGAACTGAAGGAATTTAGGTGTATCCTGTGCGAGTGCCTTTGATGGGCTGCGTGTCTGGAAAGAGGCTTAAAATCAAATCAAATCAATTCCGGCCAGGGACAGGGCTCGGGTTCTGATCTCTAAAGATTTTGTGGAAAATTCCAGCTTCCTTTGATGGGCATTTATGAACACTGAAAACTGACACGATCCCCACATCCAGACACGGCACACCCAAATCCGCGCACGAGCAGCGGGATTAACGAGGAACAACAAATGCAGCAGCATAATTGGGGCACAGCTAACTCCAAAGCAGCAGAGCAGCACAAACGCAGTGCAGAGAGGTGAGGGCAGCAGCTGCTTTGGTGATGCTGCAGATTTGGAGAGGCAGGTGGAGCAGTTTGTTACCCTGGAGCCGCTCGGGCGGGCGCAGAGCGCGGATTTCCAATAAACGGAGACCTTCTGCTGCAGCTTATGTTGCTTTCTTCCTGCTGCTGTTCTGGGATTTATCTGGAGTTCAGAGGCTGGGTAAAGTGGCCACTAATCTTCCAGCAGCACACTGAGAGCATTTCCAGCAGTGCAGCTGCTGAAGTTGTTCCCAACCAGGCACCGGAGCCAGCCACGAGGATTTGGGGGGATTTTTCTGTTCCAACAGGTGAAAGAAGATTTCTTCCCACCTGAAAATGCTGAGGAACAAATTTTGGAGTCACTTCAAGTGTTTCCCCTCACAGGAATTGAGCACAAACTTGAGTTTCCAGTTTGCTCCTGCTGATGCTCCTACGCTGTCAAGAAAGGGATTTTGTGTGTGAATGGAATTGCTGTGAGAAAAAACACACCTGGGAAAATAAACATACGGAATAAAAATATAACAGAAAGGCACCAAACAGAGGGAGAAATGCTCTCTCAGAACTCCCTGGGGAGGGCAGGATTAACTGAGGGTATTCCTGTGTGTTAGGGTGCTTTATTTAGTGCTGCTGGGGCTCTCCAGTTGGGTTTGTGGGTTGCACTCCAGAGAAACAGAGAAAACAGGCTCCAGACCAGGCATCCCATGTGCTCTGCTGCTGCTCAGCTTATCTGTACCCTTCCCTGTGCTTCCAGTCAGGATCTGCCTCTTGGCTGGGTCTAGAAAGAAGATTTTTGGTCAAAGATGCAGTTTCTTGTAGCTGTGTGCTTCTTGCACAGCTCCCAGCTTGGGGAATTCTTCATCTGCCACTGCCCCTGGGAAAGAAAAGCAATAGTTAGCAAAGGACTGAACCACGTGGGGGGTTAATGGGACATTAATTCCCATCAGAGAATTATTAATAAATTATTAATTAAACAGGAGGTTTTGCCCCAAATCTGTGAGTGCAGGAGGGGGAGGAAGCCTGTGGGAGCAGTTTTCAGAGCTGGTCCTGCTGGGCTGCTCCTGAGGGGTTACAGAGCCCTGGAGCATCAGGGCTGGAAAAGATCTCTGAGACTGAGCCCTGCCTTTAATGTTCATCCCTAACCCATATCCCAGTGCCAAACCCACTCCCCTTTGGACCCTTCCAGGGATGGGGATCCCCCCTGGGAAGCTGCGCCAGTGCCTGACCCTCTTTTCCATGAGGAAATTTTTCCCAATAGTCACAAAACCCCAAATCCCAGCCACGGTCCAGCACAAAGAAACCCAGGAGGTGTTAGGGGAATGATGGGCAGAGGGAAAATTCTTTTTCCACTTCTGGTTGTAAAGCTAAGGACAAGGTGTGTGCAGCCACCCAGGCTCCTTCACGTGGTGCCAAAAGCAGCAGAAATCAGATCTGCTGAAAGAATTCTCCTTTCTTCTTCTCAGCTTCCCACAGCCCAGGATTCATTGTAGGCCAGCCTGTATTTAGCAACAGAAAATTAGACATAACATAATTAACCCAGAAGATTCTTTATTTTTCTACTGCAAGTGGAAATAACAGCAAATTATGGTAAATAATTATGGGCTGCTTACAGAATTTCTGTAGATAAGAAAATGGACTTTTTCTTTTGATAAGATTTTAGAACTGTACAGACTTTATAGCTGGAGAGGTAAATTACTTTTCCCGTGGTTTCAACATAATGGGCTGTGCAGATAAAGGATTTTTGTGGGAATGTGAATACTTCCAGATGTTTCACGTATTTTCCTCATTGATTTAAACATAATCTTCCCATGATTGTGCACAGGGAGTTCATGCAAGTTATGCATAAAAGGCACTAATGCACAGAGGCAGGGATTTGGAAGAAGGAAATGTGGAATTTTATACCAGTTTTAAATGCAAATGATGATTTGATTGACTATAGCTAGGCAGAAATGCTGCTAGGTGTGAAACTTTGTGGTATTTCTGATGTTGTACCTGGAGAATTCAAACCTATAAAACTAATAAGCTGATTGGAATTGTGCCAGTTCCAATGGATGCACTCCAAAGTGAGGCTGGGGGTACTTCTTGCCCAATTTTCATATTCTGAAGTTTACTGAATAATTTGCCAGGATTCCAAGGTATATTAAAGGATTGTAAAGATATTTTGTGGGGGAAACAATCAGAAATTTAATCTAAACCCACATACCAAAAAATAGAGACTCCCTCAAAGCACAAATGTGTTTGGTATGCAAATGTGCTAATAAATGAATAAACTTTTTGACACAAAGCTTCTTCAGTACACGGGTATTTGAGTTGAAAAAAGCAAGGACCACCATTCCATTAAACTGGTGATTTACCAGTTCAAAGAAAGCCCTGCAATGTGACTTGAAAGTTCATAATAAACATTGCAAATGGTTTGAAACAAGATGTGAATTAGCTTGTGACAGAAAAACAGCCTTTACTGACTTTCACTTGAAATATTCTAGGCTTAACTGGAGTTTGCAGAAGCACTGAGGGGATGTTGAGGAGAGCAGGGGGAGCTGGGGCTCCGGGCTGGCCCCAGGATTTGTGGTCCCCAAATCCAGCTCTTCTCACAACCCAATTTTCCTTCCTGAGGGTGCTTGGTTGGGCTCTGACCCCACTCCCACCCTCACCCTCGCATGGCACCACTAATTCCAGCAGTTTTCAGACATGACAGCAGAATCTTCAAAGAGAGGTTTTACTGCTAAATCAGTTTTTAGAAGGATTTGAGAGAATCCTGGCAATTATTTGCAATTATAGGAGTTAAGGCTTGGACTCAGCCATCCTACAGCTCTTTCCCAACCTTAATGATTTTAGGATTTTACATTCACCAGAATGTTTTAATAACTCCTTGTGACTATCTCTGTTGATGTGAGGACAACAGAGTGATATTTCTGCTTTAAAATGACCAAAACTCTGCATTTTGAGGGGTTCACTGAGCACAAGCAAGCAGAACAAGAAGACGTGCCGGGGTTTGACTCGCTGATCTCCTGGCGGGCTCCAGCCACGAGCCAAGAGGATGTTGGCAAACAAAAATCATTTGCTGAGCACAAAACAAAGCCATAATCTTTATAAGAGCGTCCACACACTCCCCTAAACCTGCAGGGTCTGGGAAACCACAAAGTGGTTGTGAGTACAGAGCTGCAGGTTAATAGCTGGAACTCAAATGCATCAGGAAGTGCAGGCGGAAGGCGCCGATAAGAAACAGAATTTGTTCCTTTGGAAACTGCAATACTTCAGATAAAAGTGGAGCACATCTCAGACTGGAGATGAATCTAACTTCCAAATCAAACATGAAGTGAATATTGAAGAGGTCAGCAGGGAAAGCAGTTTTGATTTGTCTTCCTGAGTTCAATATCTGAACTTTTAAAAATAATTTTGTTTGTTTTGTTTGTGTTGATGGCTCCCAGTAAAATAGAACCTCAGGTTTTCCAGGCTTTTTATAGTTTGCATCACTTTTTTTTTTTTTTCTTGTTGTCTCTTGTGGGGTTGGATTTTTTTTCCCCCCCTTAAGGCAATGCTCTCTGTTTCAGCATTATTGACATAAAGCAGAGTTTATCTGACATAAACCTGCACAAGAGTTCCAGAATTAGTCCTGGGGTGTCCTTCAGCCTCATCCACAGGTGAAGAAGGAACGAGGCAGCAGCAATGTCCCAGGTGTGTCACAAAGTGACACCAGGCAGGAATAACCCAGCCCCTGCTTTTCCTGCCTGGGTTTGACACCTCCCTGCCATGGTCTGTGCTCCTCTTTTATCCTCACAACACCCAGGTTTTAGCAGCTTCTCCTTACACAAATAAACCCCACAAATAACCCCCATAGCAACACCCACACAGGAATCTCCTTTCCCTCATTCTGCTTTACAGGCAAAATATGATTTGTGGGATTGATGCAAAATGTGCATCAATCATCTCCAAAATGTTGCAGAGGAATAGGAAACAAACTCCTGAATTCTTTGTCTTGATCATGGATAACTTTATGTAGTAGAAACAAAACATCCTTCATGTCACTCATCCAAACCTTACAAAAGCCAAGAAAATATTTAAACCCAGTATCTTCAGCATTTTCCTCTTGAAATCACCTGGCCTTCAAGGGGAAAATCTATCAATACTTTCAGCTAAAACAGAATTCCATGGTATCAATGAAATAATTTAGAGGATGTGGCTCTGATTTCTCAGCAGTGATTGATTGTTTTTCTTCCTGTGATGGCACTGGGACATTATTCCTGTAGAAACAGGACTGAAGAGGACACTTTTTGTTGTCCATAGTGCAGGTATCTTCTCTCTCTTCATTATTAGCTGGTTAATAATTGTTGTCTCCCAAGCTGAACAAAATGTTCTCTCACGAGTGGTGTAAAAAACTGGGGCTAGCACAGAGTGAAGTGAGGGTTGTGTGCTCAGGTGAGGAGATTTTACAGCTCCTTTTTTCTGAACTTCAGGGAAGGTGGAGAACACCCCTCCTTCAAGCTTGGCTGGATTCGAAATTATTGTCAAGCTTCCTGTGGCTCAGCATCCTCACGGGCTGTTCTTAGTGACATCTTCATTTTAGGGAGCATTATGGAGTCTGTTTCATGCAAATGCTGCAGATGCTAATTGCCTTTGGTGCAGCAACCCTCAGCCAGCAATTCCCCTCTCAAAGGCTGGCAAACACTGCTGGAAAAATGGGCTTTTTCCACAGCTGGCAGAGGGGGAGGGAATGCTGGAGCATCTCTGGTGGAGCCCAATCCCTGGAAAATGTATAATATAAATTATAATACCCAGAAAAATTATCAGCAGGAGCAAACCAGGAGGTGTTGGCCAAAGCTGAGGTGATAGACACAGGAGGAAGCACCTCAGAAATTAGGAGGACTTTAATTTAAGGGATTTGTAACTTAAAAATTCTTTTGGAGTAAAATAACCAAGTTCAGGGAGTGTCTTGGCTGAGATGAACTTTCTTTTCTTCCCTGATGCCTCATTTCTGATGGAATCAAGGTGAAATTGTAGAAGCCCTTGGAAAGCTCAGCTGTTTGCAAGGTCCCCATTTCATTTCCAATTGTTGACCATCAAATTAAAGTGGGATTAGATGGGCTCTGACTGGGATGAAATGGTTTTCCTTCCAATCTCTTCTCATATTTCCTTCACTCAAAGCTTGGCTGCACTGGACATGCACATATTCTGTCTCCATCTCTACATCTCCATCACCTGGCTTTTAGAGCTGACTTTATCTATTTTTCATATTCATTTCTCGGTAACACTCGTGAGTCCATTAGGGTATCCAATTCTCCTTAGCCAGGAAAAGCAAGCTGTGCTCCCATTTCCATCCCACACACACTGACAGCATCACTCAGCTCACACCAGTCCCACAGCTTGACCTGGAGAAGTTTTATTTGATTACAATAAAAGCAGTTGTGGAAGACCAGAGTAGCATTCAAATGCTACAAAAGCAGCACAACCTTGTTGTCTAGCTGGCAAAAGAAAAGCAAACATGAGCTTTCTCTTATGAGAATATCAGATAATGTCTAATTAAAAGATTTGTGGCCATCATCCTGCCCATAACTGAATTTACTTCTTTCTGATGACTATTTAGGATTCATTTATTGCTTCTGGGGTTTTTTTTGGTTTTTTTTTTGTTGGTTTTTTTTTGTTTGTTTGTTTGGGGTTTTTTTGTTTGTTTTTTGTTTTTTTGTTTTGTTTTGTTTTGTTTTTTTTTTTTTGCAAAGGAAAATGCCTCAAGATCAAGATGTGCTGTCAGATCGGGCTATTGAGGCAAAGCATGAAATTGGAATGTTGGAAGAATCTGGACTGTAAGACTCACTTGAAGGTACTTGGCCACTGTCAGGAAGGCAAAAATTAACTGGTCAGGAAAGCAAAAATTAATTAATCCCAAAAATTAATTAATTAAGAGGACAACAAAGCCAGGGACAGTGACCTGCTGCCTCTCCAGCAGCTTTGGCTCTGTCACAGCACTGCAGGACCTGCAGAGTGGGTCCTTACACTGGTGCTCCTCCCTGGAGAAGAAGAACAGTGCCAGTGAGCCCTCGGGGTGGCAGGAGGGCAGGATCATGTCCTTTTCCCAGGGATAGCCTCAAACAGGGCTCTGCCATCACCCTTCCCCCAGGAGCTGCTCCCAGCCTTTGCCAAACCGCATAAATCAGCGACTGCCACATGCACAGATCAGCATTTCTCAGCTTTCCTCCACCATCTCCAGGAATGTCTCCAGACAGACAGGATTCCTCCTTCTCCTCAGCAGCAGCTCCCCCAAAGCCTCACTCTTCAACATCACCTTCTAAGGCAGAGCTTAAAAAGCATTTTCCCAGAGTCAGATTCCTGATCAGCCGTGGCTGCTGCGATAAGGGACATCTATGCAGTTGTTATCATATGGATTTTGTTAATATTGTGTGTATTTTTAGCTTGTGACCTATATTTCACCAACATATGCAATGTGACACATGCCATCAGAAATTAACCGTGTCCTCATGAAAAGATAAAGAACGTGACACACACCATTAACACGTGTCAAAATCCATCACAGTCCTCCTCCATTAAAGCTGCCCAAGCACTTCCAAAACAAGGACACCCAGCCCCTTTAAACTCCATGTTTTTAGCTGGTACACCTTTAATTTTGCTTTATGAAGGCTCCTGGCTAAATCCCGTGTCATTATTCCATATTCCTGGTTTGCTGCCACCGCAGGGAGTCTCTCCTGTAATCCATGGTCAGAGAAGTGGCAGCAGAGGAGCACGTTCCTCGCAGCACTTGGCACATGCCGCTGGGATTGATGAAGATTAAAATGCAAAAATGAGCTGATAATGTGATGCAAAGTATCTTCCAGCCTTAAATCAGAAGCGGAAAATGTAGCAGTCTTGTTTTCCCTTTCACTAAGTCTTTCGAGAAGCCTCGAACTTTGCTTTTCTTCCCCAGAAAAGCAGGTGATCTGTTTCTCACTTTCTCCCTTCTCACTACAAAGTAATTAATTAAAATTAAATTCCTGGAAGTGTTAAAGGGGTTGCGGCAACAACATGTGTTAATATCTCCGGTGCTATCAGAGTCATCTCCACTTTAAAGAGGCTCTTTGTTACTAGGAAAAAGTGGATAAAAAAGCACTTTCAAGCCAAAACAGCTCATTTGGAAGGGCTTTGTAATCTGGGTGTTAGAGAAACCACCTTAATGATCACTCAGACACGGGTTTATCAAGGAATAATGGTGTGTATATATCTGGATATTGTTATTAGGGGAATAATTTGGCTTTGAGGGTCACATGAGGGGACCTCTGAGCCTGCACAGCCAGGCAGGGGACACGGGGACACACTCACAGGCAGGGGACAAGAAGCCCAGTGTGGCACTCAGACCTGCTGAGGATGTGTTTTGACACCCTTGTTCTGCCCTGTCCTCTTCCATTTTTCACCTTCAAAAATACATTTTTGGACTTGTGAACTGAGGTCAGTTTTGCTCTTTCCAAATTCCAGGGAGGGAAATGGGAGGTTGCAAAGCTCCTTGAGGTGGCTGGCTGGGGAATGCTGTGAGAATCTGTGCCATCCTCGGGCAGGGAAGTTCCTGGTGATGCCTTCAGTTTCAGCTTTTGTATTTCCCAGACTCTGCACTGCACTGGTGTGTGACTCTGAACTCCACACAAAGTGTCAGCAGCTCTGCTCACAGCTCAGGCACACAGAACAATCCTTTTCCAGAACCAAGGACACCGCTGCAGCTTCAGCCCAAAAAGTGCAAACAGCAGGGAATGGAGGGGAGCAAACTGGGAGGTTTGCATCACCTGCAGCTGGAATTGGACAATGAACCCAACATGGAAATGGACCAAAACTGATAAAAGTGTGAGAACTCGTGTTGCATTCACATTCTCTGAAAAATCCCTTCGTCCAGGGTTTTTCTCCTGGGAAGCTGAGAAGCCTCATAGAAAAGGAAAGCAATTCTTATCTCATTTGCTTCTCCTGTGTTGTGCTCATGTGGAATGTGTTTGGAGATTGTTTACCCACAGGTGATTATTTGATTGGATTCTGGTGTGAGTTTTTTCCATTGGCCACTCATTGGCCAACTGGGGTGTTGTCCAGTGTCAGGACTCTGGAGAGAGTAATGAATTTTCATTATTATCTTTCTAGCATTGAGTAAGTATCCTTTCTGTATTCTTCAGTACAGTATAGTGTAGTATTCTTTACCATAATATAGTATAATAAGGTAATAAATTAGCCTTCTGGAGCATGGAGTCAGATGCATCATGCCTTCCTGCCTTTGTTGGGGCATGCCTGAGCAAATACAATAAACTCGTGACCTGGAGTCCACCTTGGGTCCATCTTGGGTGTAGCCACAGCCAGGTTCTTGCGCTGCCCAAAGTGCATCCTTTGAAGGCTTTTAACAAACCCCTGCTTTATTCTTTAACTCTGCCTGTTCCCTGCTCCAGGCAGCCTCTCCAGGCACCCGGGGATCCCCTGGGATGCAGAGGAAGGGGTCAGAGCCGGGCTCTCTGTGCACAAGGTGGCAGAACCGATGAGCATCTGTCGCGTCGAGCTACCAGCCCACGGGGAGAGGAATCTTAAAAGCTTTGTCAACGTCAATTTGCTTCCAGCCCTGCCCGTTGGAGAGGCAGGGGTGTCTCCGGAGCTGTCCTGCAGAACTCCCCCTGCCCAGATCTCATGCTCTATTTACCCCTGGTGACTGCCAGGCTTTGATTCATTAGCACAGACAAACTGATTTCCTTCCGCAGCCCGACCTGAGGATCCACATTTGCTGCACAAAAAACACATCCTTGAAAATCCTGCAATGAAAAATGCTCTCGTTGCGCTTGTTGGAAAAGTCTTTTTCTCTCTTGGCACACTGATCTTTCTCCCAGTTCTTTTTGTTCCCTCGTTAGCACCCCCAGCCTGCCTGTGTTGTGCCACAGAGAATGGAGCACAGGCAGGACGTGCCTGTCAGCGTGGCAGGCTGGAAAAGCTGTGATTAAAAATAATGTTGCTCATTAGTCATTACAAATCAAGCCGAGAACAATGCTCTCTCTGGCCAATTTGTAAACAAACATCCTGCTCAACCTGGGTCCTCTTTGAGGGAGAGAGCAGGAGAGCAGCTCATAAATAAATAACTCCCTAATTCTGCAGGAGACACAAGCTCAGGGCAGCTTACTGGGTGAATAAATATTCCATAATTTCATTTTCTACAAAATTGCCTCCTACAAATTTGGGTTTCAGATATCCCTAATGCCAATAATGATGCATAAATATTTGATGCAGGCGAGTGCAGTGCATGTGCGTGGCTGGGTGTGATCCATGCCTGTTCTCATGTGGACAGAGAATTATCATTAAAAATAACAAATCAGTACCCTGAGAATACCGTCAAGACCATCACATCAGTGAAAAAAACCCCTCAACCCCAAGACAGATGAACATTCCTCTTCCATTTGTGAGTTCCCAAAGTGAAAAAGTGTCAGTATTAGAAAAAGAGGCATTTCCAGCATAATTCCTGCATATTTTCTCATCCACAAACATCACTTCAGTTCTCTTGGGCACCTGCAGGTTTAGGAAAGGCTTTGAATCAGTCACAGAAGTCCCTCACGTGTGAATTAACATTCCCAGCCACGGAGCAGGCTGAGTTCAGACACCAGCCCGTGCCTCAGGAAAGAACATTTCCTCAGACTTCCAGCAGAGTTAAAACGAGCGGCTGGTGGCACAGCACCAGGGACACTCCTGCCCTGAGCTCCCTGGAAAGAGCTGATCCCCAGGGAACAGAGAGCACAGGTCCCATTTGATGCTGTGTTTATGGTGCTGCATTAATCCAGTGCCAGGGAGGCAGGGCTGGGTCCCCGTGCTGTCCCCTTCCCTGTGAGTGGGTCTGGCTGTTGGATTAAGCTGACACAGAGATGGGCAGCTGAGAGGTGTTTTAAAAACTTTTATTCCATTTTCAGTCTCATGAGAAGGGTGAAGCAATACAGATGTTACAATTCACGCCATCACAACCAGAAGCCAACTATTTCCTAATGACAAATTAGGAAACCAAATTTCACTCCACTAGAGGGTTCTTGCCAAGTGTCATCTTGATTTTCATTATCTAGAATTTTTCATCTCATTCTTATCTGCAGAAGTTCATGTTTTCCATTAAATGGGGACTTTTCCCAAATTGGACATAAAGTAGGGAGGCCCAAAGTAATTTCTTTTACTTTCCTGTCTACAGGTAGATGTGTTGTCCAGGTACCACCACTTGTTGCCCATACAAGTTGTCCTGGACTTCGGATTGTACTCTTGGTACATCCTATGATTATTTTGTAATTCACTTTACCTTACAGTTTTAGCCACACCATGCTGTAAATGCATTAAAGCCAATCATGTAAAACTACCCCTCGTGGGTCCCACTACAATGCATCTTTCATAGTTCTAGTTCTCCAAAGTATCCAGTCTTATTTGCAAGGCCATCCTTTGAAACTTATTTCTAGTTCTATTTCTTTTTCCGTAAGGTCCACCCTATTCCATGGCATTTCTAAGTCAGCATTCCTTCTCTCAAGGTTTGCATACAGAAGCACACTGTGTGAGCCTTCTGTCAAGCTTTGAGAATTTTCTACAAATCTATTTCTCATATCTGGGTGCTGCCAGGGATCCCTGAACCCACAGTGCAGCCATTTCCCAGCTGGAGAAAGGGCTCTGGGTCTGGTTCAGAGCACAGGATCTGCCAAGTGGCCAGGCACAGGATCTCCCCCATGTCCTGTCCTCTCTGCGGCAGAGACCTGACCAAAACCTGGGAAAATGCACTGCCAGGGTGTCACATTCACATTTTCTGAAAAATTCCCTTTGCCCAGGAATTTTCTCCTGGGAAGCTGAGAAGCCTCAGAGAAAAAGGAAACAATTATTATCTCATTTGCTTCTCCTGTGTTTTGCTCCTTTGGAATGTGTTTGGAGATTGTTTATCCACAGTGATTGTTTCATTGGGTAATGGTTTGAGTTGTTTTGACTCTTTGGCCAATCAGGACCAAGCTGTGTCAGGACTCTGGAGAGAGTCACGAGTTTAATTATTATCTTTTTAGCATTGTGTAAGTATCCTTTCTTTAATATAGTTTAATTTAGTATTCTTTAACATAATATAGTATCATAAAATAATAAATTAGCCTTCTGAGAACATGGAGTCAGATTCATCATCCCTGCCTTCATCGGGGCACCCCACAAATACAATTCCAGGGTTCCCCAGCTGACAGGAGAACGTGCTCCCATGGGAATATCCCTCCTTCCTGCTGGGATTAGAGGCTGGCTAGCAGTCAGAAGCAGGAAAGTTTATGCTCCAGGAATTATCCCATTTCAGCCCCACTGTCAGGACCTCGACTGAATGTTCAGGGTGGATTTAGTGACAGGGACAGAGGGATGGTGACAGGGACTGAAAAAGGGGACACAGCTCCAGCCTGAGCACTAAGAGAATGTTAATTTCCTTTTTCTCTCCCCTGATCTTTTAGGAGCAATTAGTGCTCTGTGATCTGTAAATTATAAGTGCTACGTGGTAAAGGTGGAAGGGACCTTAAAGACCATCCAGTTCCAACTTCCAGCAGACTTTTCAAACTGTTTCCAAACAAAAATTCACCCTTTTTCTACCAAATTAAATTCTTTAAATCCTCTGCAAATCTGAAGTAACTCTATGTACAGAACTGAGAACTTAGCTTCTTGAAAACATTCCTTGGGCTGATTGGTAATGTTTTTGCCATTTTCATTACTTTCATAACACAAATGGTTAATGTAATCTGCAAAAAGAAATATGGAAATGTATTAAATGCATACAGGTCGTAATACAATTTCAAAAAATTCAGGCTGCACTGGTGAGTATGAAATCAAGGTAATCTGAAATTCAACTTTTATCCTTCAAAGTACTCCCAGTTCTTCCAAATTCACAAATTTGGAAGTTTTGTATTCAACCATTTAGATAATTAATAAAAACATTGAATAATGCTCCTACAAAATCCCACTTGATGCATCCTTTCCCTTTTCATAAAGAAACATGGATTCTTTGTTTGTCTAATGAGTTTTGCAGCCAATTTTTGCTTCACCATATAATTCTTTCTAAAAACTTAATAAATACCAAATTACCAAATTATAGGAAAGGTCAAGAAAGGGGAAAATTGTAGCAAATAGAAGTGTGCAATATTGTTCCTAGTCCTGATTCCTCAAAGGGCCATTGCTGAATTACAGTCCCCAAATGATTGCTTGGGTGCTTTCAGTCCATACTAAAATAATTTTAGAGATTAGCCAGCATTAAGACTTGACAATTTTGAGAATATTGCCTAAAATCCACAGCAAAATACCAGTGAAAATATTATAAATAGTAAGGGCTGTAAACCAGTGATTTCAGTAATGATAAGTGATGTTAATTACAGCAGCAAATCTTTCTTCATCAGCTGTATTCTGCTGGTGTTGAAGTGAGAAATGTTTTATTTTGAGGCTAAAACTCCATTGCTTCCCAAAATAGCAGTGGCTGAGAGATGAGCTGGGGATGCTGATAAGCTCCTCATTAAAGCAAATGTATTGATGATAGTATTGCCTGTAAAGAGAACCTAATGTATAGACAGCTGGATGATATATAATTTAAACACTTCTCACTTTACAAACCTGACAACTGAACAAATATAATTGATTCGTGCACTGCAATATTCATTCCATTAGTTAGGATATACATCCAAAATTGAAGGTGCCAATCAAATGAAATGAATGCATGTTTTCATAGAGCGCCACCATGCCTTTTATTAAACCCAGGGAAAAAAAAAAAAATCAATCACTATTTTTGGCTTCAGACTCAACGAGAGTGTGACTCCTGCAAGTTATGTGGCAATAAATATACATGTTTGTTTTACTCGTGCTAGAAAATTACTCTGGCTACCTTTGATCTTTTTAATGTGTAAGAAAATAAGCTATTTATGCTAGCAGGGTCTATAAACACTTTAAACAAATAGATTCCCTGACGTATAGGTGCAGGAGATAGTACTGATTCTCACTTACACCAATTTTACGCTCCATTGGTTTCGCTGAGAGTTACTCTTGATTTACACCAGTGCAGAAGAGGCTGGAGCAGCCCCATATTTTAGCTGCTGTCTCTCACACACTGATCTGCAGCTCCCAGATTGCTGGATGAATAATGCCGAGCCAAACATTGCAGGTTCTGTCTGCATTTTTGTAGTAATTTACTTCTGAACCTTGGGAATAAAAACAGAAATCTGTCATAAACAAAGCACTCATTTCCTTCGTCTGGAGCTGTGTCTGTGCTCGGCTCTGCTCGCCGTGTAAAACATGCTCCGAGGCGTTTTCTCCTTCAAAGAGGATGCACAGACAGTGTTAAAACCAGTTTAGGGCTCCCAAAGGCTGCTCTGGGGGGAAGGTGTGGTGTGGCAGCCCCAGGCACGGCTTGGCCCTGGTGTGTCCCACCCTGGGTATCAGCTCCAGCCGTGGGGGCACTCACAGCCACCCCCAAGAGCCAAGGGCAAGGAGAATGGGAAGGAGGCACCAAGGTCTGTGGTTTGTGAGGATCCTGCTGGGATTGGTGTCATCTCACCTGGGCAGCCAAAAGCACCTTTTCCACACTAAAACAGAAAGTGCCGGGCAGGTGAGCAGGCTGTGGAGTGATCTTTCTTCCTGGGAAAAGCTTGTGAGGTGGAAAAACCTCTGTGGTGCGGTCTGAGGGCACTTGGTGTGTCCAGCTGGAGAAAAGGAGACTGGAGGGGAGATTCAGTGCAGTTCCAGCTTCTCCAGAGGGCAAGGGCAGGCAATGACACCAACTTCTGCTCTGTAGTGCCTGGGGACAGGACAGAGGGAACAGCTGGAGCTGTGCCAGGAGGGCAGGTTTGGGTTGGATTTTAGGGAAAGGTTCATCTGCAGAGGGTGCTGGGCACTGCCCAGGCTCTCCAGGGAATGGGCACAGCCCCAGGGCTGCCAGAGCACTGGACAACACTCTTGGGGACAGGGTGGGATAGCTGGGGGGTCTGTGCAGGGCCAGGAGCTGGGATGATCCCTGTGGGTCCCTTCCAACTCAGGGTATTCTGTTGTTTCTGTGATTTAACTGTGAAATCTTATGCAATGATACAGAATTACAGAAGTTACGGAATCTTTAGGTTTATGGAAATGCTGTGTTTGAAAAGAAAGGCAAAAAAACCCTTCTTTATCACAATGAATGAACAGAGCTCTTGATATGGACAGGACAGTTGAGAGGGAAAGGAGATGCTGTACAACCCCACACCCTAAATTCTGCCTGAGAACATTCCTTGCTGCTCTATTTTTCAAAGCCAAAGGATTGTCCTTTTTATGTTCCTCCTGCTAGTGGCCATCTCAGGAAGGAGAGGAGCAAACAGCTCAGAGGACACAACAGGCAGCATTTCCCTCCCAGCTCCCATCCATCACCCTCTGGTAATTTGGGAGATGCTGGATTAGGGTTTTCTTTGCATGTGATCACCCAAATCCCTCATCCCCGAGCTGCTGAGCCCCGGGGTGAGCAGGGCCAGGGCGCTGGGCTGGCTCACGTCACCGTGATTTGTGGGGTCACAGGGAGGGGACACGAGGTGATAATGGTGGCATTTATCAGGTGTTCAGGGGGGAACAGCTCCGGAGAGATTCCTGATAAATGCTCAGGGTTCTGAGGGGCACAGAAGTTTTGAATGGGTTATTTTCCAGAGGGCAGCAGGGAGCTCTAGAACTGAGGATGATGCCTCGAGAAGGCCGACCTAGAACAGAGGCTGGACAGAGTTAAAGAATAAAGTAGGGATTTATTAAAAGGCCTCAATGGATCCACCTTGAGCAACACAACCCAAAATGGTCCCAAAATGCACGAGCGCTCCCGGGGTCTCTCCCTGGGATCAGCTCTGCTCCATGTGCACATTGCAGTTCAGTGTCCAATTCCAGCTCAGCCCCTGCACTCCCATCCTGCTTGTTTTTCTCTCTCCAGCCCACGGGGTTTGTGCTCTTGGGCTGAGATTTGGATCATTTGTCCTTGGTGCCCAGCTGGAGCAGGAATTGTTTTGTCTCCCTGCTCTGTGCAGAGAGCTCACCATGCCCTGATGTGAAGCTCAGACCTGCACACTAAAGCAGCACAGAATCTGAAACATAGAAAAGCCAAAACCTGAGGCATCAAGGAAAACCCAGAGTGCTGAGTGAGTTCCTGGTGGCTCCCTGCATCCCTGCCTGGCCATCCAGCAGTTTCACAGCCTGTGGCTCCAGCCAGCCCCCAGGACTCATCCCAGGCCCTGTAAACCCCAACTTACTTCTGTCACACCTGCACCACCCTCCTCCCTGCTGCCAGCACACCCAGAGCCCTTCCCAGAGGTTTTTCCCTCTGTCTCACCCATCCATGTTCTCCTCCCTCCTGTGTCCTGCCCAAAGGGGCACCCAGGAGGGCACCAGCCAGCAGCTCTGCCCTGCCTCCACCCAGAGGGATCTCTTTTGCTGTTAAAATCCAGAATCTGCAGAACTTCCACGGTAAACTGTGAACAAGGCAGCCAGCTCAGCCATCCCTCACAGCTCCATATGGCTGATGTAAAAAATAGCTCCTGAAAATGACATTATAATGAACAGAATTGGGTGTCTTCACCATTATAAATAATTAAACCTTTGTGTATATATGTTGCTATAAATATATATGTACGTCCCCTTCATTTTGATTTTGGTTTGTTTTTTTTTTTTGGTTTATGCATAAAAGCACCTATAAGAAAGCAGGAAAAAAATGCAATCCACAATGGAGGATTTTACCAATTTTATCAATCTAAAATGGCATTTTTAACTAGAAACCTGGTCTTGCTGGGGTGTAAATAAGGAAGAACAGACTTAAGGCACTGGCAGACTTAAAAGACAAATTCTTCGTCACTCTTCCACAGAAATATCTGGGAGAAAAATGAAGGATGAACACAAGGAAAAGAAAAAAAAAAAGATATTTTAACAGGGAAATCCATTAAGCAATACAACATTTCCATTCTCAAGCTGTGGCCTCTCTACCAGTGGAAATTTCTAAGGACAGGGATGATGTGGTTGATCCTATCGCTGGGGTATGAAATAAATGGCTTTTTGAGACCCCTCTGCCTGCATTTCCTGCAGTTGCAGTGATCTTGATGAAGTATCTCAGCCATAATTCCATGAGTCTTTGGGGGAACCCTTTTGCCTTCTTATTTCAGGGCACACCATCCCCAGCAGGGATGATAAACCTGTTGACATCTCAGTACATAAAGAATTGCTTGGGGGATAGGTTTGGTTTTTTTTCCCTTATCCATCTGTATCTCAGTTGCTGGGTTTTCATCTCCAAAAAGTCAGTTTGGACTGAAATGGCTTAAGTGATAAAAATAGCTAATATGTTCTTTTCTTTATGTCTCCATTTTTCAGTATTTCTGAAAACAAACAGGAAAGCTCTTTGAGAAGTTGCCTGGGTGAGATCAGGAAAAGATTTGATCACACAGAACTCCTGGGATGTTATTTTGTGGATTAGGAGGAAAGGAGCCCAGGTCTGGAACAATAAACTTACATTTTGGGGGGGAAAAACCCCAACAGAAGAGAACAGGGGAGATGAGCTCATCCCAGCTGAGCATGGCTTTTATTCCCATCTGTAAAGAGGAACAGTTTTCCTCTTGGCACTTTTTCCATGATATCTACAGCATGGAATGCTGCTCGGAGGAGCTGCCTGCAAAGGGCTAATACAGCAGAACAGAGCTGTGATTCTTCATCCTGCAGCAGCTTTACAAGGGTGTAAAAATGAGTTAGGAACGACACTGAAAGCTGGATGTCTCCCTGCCTCGTGCACAACAGGGAAACAGTGGGGTGGGAGAGGGCCACAGGAAGGGTTCATGCACAATTAATGCATTTTCAGGCTGATTTACCCAGGGAACGTGCAGAGGCAGGGAAGCAATGAATCCAGAGGCACAAGAGGGATCAAAAGCCCTGAAATGCAAATGAAATAAGCAGAAATGTTATAGAATCTCAGAGTGGATCCTAAAGATGGTAAGGGTGGGATGGGATGAGCTTTAAGGTCCCTTTCAGCCCAAACCAGCCTGGAAATCTATTACAATTCTATTCAAATACAAACCCACAGCATCCCCATCCTCATTGCATGGACCATCACTGGTTTTCTGTGGAAGTTTTCTACCTCATCCTCACAATCCATGGATGCGTCCTCAGCAGTTCTGCCCCACTGACACTTCCTTTCCTTTCCTTTCCTTTCCACCTGCTCTTGCTGTTCTGCCTCTGCTGCAGCTGAAGGCTGAAGTGCTTTATTTTAGAAGAAAACATGACCATTGTAAGAAAGCTCAGCCACAACAGCTGGCTGATCAAATATACATAAGGAGGAATCTGCTGCCTGCTCTTTTATGGCTCTGTTTTTCCTGGAGTCATCAGCCAAGGCTCCTTTGCAGTGGTACAACATTACAGCACATTACAGGGCTTGTCTGTCAAAGGCTTGGCCTCAAACACTCCCAGCACTCCTCGCTCCCAAACTGGCTCAGGATCAGGCATCAGCTTAAATCTCTGTTAATCAGGACTTTTCAGAGCTATGACACAAAATAGAAACAGGGGGGAGAGAAATAACAACAAAATCGAGATAAAAGTGAGTTTTGCCTCAAGCCACGGGCTGCCTTGTCCTCAGATTGGGTAGGTAGAAATTTTTGTGACTCTGCTGTTTTTTTCACAAATTTAAGTCTGATTTCTCCAAAGAAAACCTCCAGAGGTGAGGTGGGGGATAAAACAAAATTGAGTGTACAGCTAGGCCCTTATCCCCCCTCTGTATGCCCTGCTTGTCATGCAAGGACATAGTTCAGAACAAAAGTGGATGTTCCACATCATCATCCAAAAGGCAATCGGGAGAATTTAGAAACACCATAAACGCTCCTTCCACACACAACTCTGCAATATTCCTAAAGATGACTCTAATGCACTATGACATAACAGAAATGATCTTGCTGTGCTAACAAAGATAAAAGAGAGGCTCAAAGACATCGCTCATTTCAGGCTGGCTGGGTTCTGCACCTCTCAAATCAATTTACATTATCCCAAATTTCATGTACTGCACTTGCATTAATTTAGGCAACCAACACATCCCTGTGTGGAGTAACTGCTTCTTTACAGGGCAGCCAAGGAAACTAAAAACCAGAATTATTTCATATTTCCTAATAAAAATGATCTGCACATTTATGCCTCTTAATTACTCGATCATGTGGAAGAAACTGAACGTGTATCCATCAGGGATTGCACGCACAGTTAATTAAGGATGAAATAATAAATGCCTGATTTCTACAGGATAGGGTAAACATCCAATTAAAATAAGATGCTGTGTACACTTTTCACTCTCATTAGTCAAAGCATAAAGCATTTTAACATTTCCTAAATAATTTACTTGTATTAAAATAAAGTGAAATGCTTAAAACATTAATAGGGTACTTTACAATGCTGTAGTCAATAAGTTGCTATATGAAGGCAACGTCAATAATTTATGGCTCTGCTCAGCAGGAACAGGCTGCAGTTCTCAGCAGAGCAGGGCCCAGCAAGGCTGAGGCAGCAGGACCTGGCCAAACTCTGCTAAAATCACAATTAAACTTTACAGACAATGGTAAGAACCCGCTGGTGACAGGAAATTTGAGATCTGAGCCTGGGGCGTGTGGAAAGCACCTGGGCAGGATGTGGTGCTCAGGACAGGCTGCTTGGTGGCTCTGGGGTCACCAGCCAAGCTCATGGATAAAAAATGGGAGTGGTGCTTTTTGAAGATGAGAAAAGAGTATTTTACCCCAAAGATAGCCCCAAAGGTGGGCACCACCACAGCACCAGCCAGGGGCTCTGCACAGCCCCCAGGAGCACCCCCAGCCTGGGTGTGCCAGCCCAGAACCCTCCCTGCTCCCAGGGCAGGGGCAGAATCCTCAATTTTCCAAAGCCAGATGGGCACCGGTGGCTGCAGAGCTGGGAATTTGAATAATCTGGGTTACTGATATGCAAAACACAGCAGGCATTTCAGCTCCAATTTTCTGCTCAGAGTCAAGGTATGGCTGGTAAAGCCAGGCTCTCTGATGAGAAAACACATGTCCTGACTATCCAAGCAGATTGCTGGATCCACTGAATTAAGGCTGCAGTGCATTAGCAGGGAGTGCACGATAGGTTTGTGCAAAGAAACTGAATTAAGATCTTTTTCCCATGGATCATTTGGCTACGTGGAGGAAATTTCCCTAAAATGTTTTGTTGTATAGCTGAGGCTATAATAAATAAGGATTAATTTTGTAGTGAGGAGTTATTAAATGCTGCTTTTATCAATTGATGTAAGGACTATCCTACTCAATTTCAGATGTATAGCTCAGAATATATAGAAACGTGGCATTTGGCTGGGACAGCTTTTGAGGTTTTTCAAATGCTGAAATCACTTTTCATTAAAACTGTGACAGAAACTGAGAATCTGGCACCGTGCCTTCTCTTATATATACATTAAATCATGCATTTTGTGGCAGGATTTGTACTTTTTTTCTCTCTTTATAGAAATCTTGTACAAGATCTTGCTTGAGTCACACCAAGATCCATCTGGATCAAGTCAGATTTGCCTTGGGAAGAGGAGAGTGTGAAACGTGCTGCCCCCAAACCCTGTGCCATCCTACAGACCTGGCTGCTTTGCGTGATTGAGAAATGAAATTAGGGAAATGGGACCGTGGACAGGGTTATACCAACCTGCTGATGGTGAGCAGGTGAGAAAATATCTTTGTGGATCCTTGGGTGCAAGAGGGATGGGTTGGATGGGGCTTGGAGCAACCTGGGATAGTGGAAAGTGGCAGGGGAGGGAATGAAATGAGATTTAAGTCCCCTTCCTGCACAAACCATTCCATGATCCTATAAAAAAAGCACTTTGCTCCTCAGAGCCTTCTTTTTTCCTCATGATCCTCATAGGAAAGAAATACAGACCCCATCATCTTCAAGTTTCCAGACCATTCTGTGTAACGCTCTCACTGTCTGCAACTTCTCCAGGAGTCTCATTTCTATGACAAGGTTGGTGGAAGCCTAAATTAAATTTGGGACCTAATTTTAAACAGAATCTCAACCTCCTGAGTAAACAATAGATGGAGCCTGCCTATTAAATCATCATGTTTTAATTAAATTCTTTGCAGCTCGTGAGTTCTTTGAACTGAGCGAGGTGATAAATGCATTGTAATTTTAATAGGGTTATATTTTGTGCTAAACTCACTGAGAGCAGTGACACAAGATAGGCACCGTGTTCCCACCAAATCCTGCATGGGATTCTGCTGATAACTGCACACTTGGAACAAGACAGGGGAACTTCAGCAAAGAAACAAAGCTGATGTAATGTGGGTTCTTTTCAATTAGAGACAAAGATGTTGGAGCACGTGAATGTTTGTGGTACTTGCAAACAAAAATAAAAAAGCATTTATTCTTCGTGTTAATGATTCAGGCTCCTCTGAAAGCAAAGAGAAATCCATGTGCTGCTTTGAAAGGATTTTGGATCAGGTCTTTGGTGTGTTATTGAAGCCATAAAGTAAAATTAAGAAATTCACAAAAATCAGCAGGCATTGTAGTGACAGGATAAGAGAAAATGGTTTCAAAGTGAATGAAAGTAGGTTTAGGTGGGATTTTGGGAAGGAATTGTTCCCTGGGAAGGAGGTGAGGTCCAGACATAGATTCCCAGAGCAGATGTGGCTGCCCCTGGATCCGTGGAACTGTCCAAGGCCAGGCTGGGACCAGCCTGGGATAGTGGAAGGTGTCCCTGCCATGGCAAAGGAGTAGAACAAGATCTTTCATTCCCTTTCCAACCCAAACAATTCTGGGACTCTATGAAAATGAAAAAGCCTAGTACAGCTTCTCTCAGCACCAAATCTGACTGAAAGAGGACCAAAGTAAAACACCAACAATTTTATTTTTTTTTTTTTTTTTTTTTGTACTTTACCACCACAGCGAGCTTTAGGAAGTTGGTTAAAAAAGAAAAAGCCGTCACTTTAAAATGTCCTCCAGCAGCATCACAGAATATCTCAGCTGCTTTATCACAGCCCCTGTGCAGGTATCGCCCAACAAAGCAATGGGATCGTAAAGTCTCCTGGTAGGAAATATGACACACTCTTAAAACATATGTCAGACATTTCCAGAATTGCAAACATGCTATTTTAGATGGCGAGATTCCTTTCCTCGTAAAAGCATCTTTAAATTGTCTGACAGAGAAAATTCATATCAGGAATAAAATCCTGGCCCCGCTGGAGTCAATGAGAGTTTTATGCCTGATGTGAGAGGAACCAAGGCTTCATCTCTGCTTTTTTACAGCTTCTGCTGTGGCTGAGCTCAGGCTGAGGGCACCAGCACCTCCCTTGGCACTGAGAGGGGGTGAACTGCAAGGACTCTGCTCTTTCTCCTCAGAGCCCACCCTGTGTGTTGATCTTTTGCTTCTTTTTTTCTTCCAAGGTGGGGATTAAATGTGTGAGGTGGAATTTCTTGTTGGGACTCGGATGTTTATTAGTTCTTATCTCTGTTACAGTCTCACAAATCCTGAGTTCTACAGCACTGCTCTCTAACAAACTAAAAATTGAGCCCCGTCTCTCTCTACAAGGCCTTTTAAGGATAAACTATCCAAATAAGAAATGACAACTAAATTATTTTTACTTTTAACCCAATAACTAACCACCCCTGTCCCACAACGTGGACTTTTTTATCCAATTACACAAAACCACCCAAACTCATGGAGAAGAAGGTGAAGGAGAAGGACCAGTCTCCACCCCAAAACCTCCATCTTGCTTTATCTATATTACTGTATTCTAAACCCTTAAACTCTAAGTTTTCCATCATGTGATACCACACACTTCTATTCAAACTCCACAAACCCAGCCCCATCATTCCATTTTGGAAGCTTCTCCACGGTCTCAGGTCAATGCAGTGTTCTCTTGGGGGTGAGTGCCTGTCAGCAGAGAGAGTCTGAAATTCTCAGTTCAGGGTTCCAACACCTGTGTCCCCTCTGCACCCCAAAGCAGCCCCTGGATGGGCACAGCTTTGGAACCCGAAAACAAAGCAGCCCCTGGGCTGACACCAGTGACTGATGCTTGGGACCATGATCTATAATGCCAGAGCTGATCGCTTCCTGCTTGCAGAGACCTGATTATCCCACCTGGATAGTGGCTTAAACAAAAGAACAAGCAGACAAAAGAAATATATGTGCAAAGTCCAAGAAGCAGGCCATTATTTTCAATAGAGGTGTTGTGTGTAATTTTTTTTTTTTCTCCCTGGCATTAGCTGCAGTAAAATGAATCATGCAGAGCAACATTTTTCACAAACCCCAAACATCCTGCATTCACATAAAACTGATGTACACCAGGAATGTTCACTGGGCTGGAGAATGGGAACAAAGAGGGCTGCAGACACACAATTTGTCATCTGGATTTTATATAATAACAGGATATAAGCATATAAATGGGTAGGTTTGGCAGGTGAAAAGGAAAATTATAGGGAGAGAGGAATATTGTAGCTAACTCAACAGTGGCCATATTGCCAATAGATCCTTTTGCCATTTGACAGCTGTCTTAGGTAAGGGCTGAAAAATCATGTTTACTCAGATCAGCCCCATCTCCCTTTTGGTTATTTAGGACTCTGCATATTCCACATCAAAACAACACTTTCAGCTCCTAACTTCAATTGAATCACCACGAAATGTCCATTTGGAGAATGTGCTTCCTAATTCTGCCATAGAAGGTGTAAGCAATGAGGTGCTCAGGTGAGCCAGATTGCACATCCAAGTCTGCAAAGCCAGCTCAGAAAAGCAGCTTTTTGCACACAGAAACAGAAATAAACACAGTTTAGTGGCTGCTTTTTTTTTTTTTTTTTTTTTCCCAGCTTGATCTCAATATTTCTTTTGGAGATCAGGGGGTGCACAGCATGCAAAGGAAGCCAGGCAGCTGAGAGAATCTCTTTCTGTAGGACAGAAAAGGAGGGAAGCCCTGTGGTATAGCAGAGTGGGTATAGCAGAGCCCAAATCCATATTCCACAGACAGATGCCAGGGACAGCAGCGAGGGAGGGAGTTAGGGAAAGGCTCAGTAAATAGCTGACAGATTGCTGCTGCCACTGCCTTTCTGCAGGGCTTGTTTTGTACTGTACTGAGAAACTTGTAGCAGTGGACTGAGCTGGAGTGCTGACATTAAACTGGGTCCTGCAGCTCGGGGCTAGGGCTGCTGCCTCACCCCAAATCAGATCAGCAGTGGTGCTAACTTGGCTGTTGACAGAGCTTTCACTCACTGGCAGCAGGGGCTGGGGGCACTTTGCTGCTGCTGACCTATCACTGGCATTTGGGGTAAGAAACTCAGAGAAGAGAGCGTTATTTACTTTCACTCGGATGAGATGGCATTTCTGTGAGCAATCTGCTGGCTGAGGGTTGGGGGAGTGAAGGACACTACAAAGTGTGAGAGCATCTCATTCTCTGCAATTGTTATTTTTTTTTCCCTGCGTTCTCCACAGTTCTGTTGTTCAGACCTCGTGTCAAGGGAGTTTTTTAAAGGCTGCTGCCCAGATTGCTGATTTTGGATCTCAGCAGTTTATACGTGGACGCTCTGGATTTTAGACATTCACCTACTTGACAAGCAGATGCAGTCAGGTAGATTTGATGTTTATTTGAATTGAACTGGCTTTAAATGGAAGAACAAAACTGTGGCTTCCACCCCTTGGTTCTGTGTCTGATTTAGCCATTAGGCCAGCTGAAAGCAGAGCTGGCAAATCAGCCAAAAACACACACAGAGACATCAGAGCAGGGGGAGAGAGAGCAGGAGGGAGTTTCACAGAGGAAACTCATGTTTATAAAGCACAAAGGATAATGGATGAACTCAACAAAAGCCATTAAAGCATCAGCAGAAGCTCAGAAATAGTTTAGACAGCTTATCCTAATGAACTCGGAGTGGTTCACCTCGCAATAAATGGATAATGAGGGTATAAAAATGGCAGGCATTAATATGTTTGCAGGTTAAAGAAACTGGTAAATGGTTCCTTGGTTCCTGCAAGTCTCAGACTCGGAGCAGTGGGACAGGATAGGTAGACAAAAAGCCAAAACCATCCCTTATTGATGTACAGCAGGAGACTTGCTGAATTTTTGTGGTAAATGAGACACGAGTTTGATCCTCCATCCTTGGGGGGGATGCTGCTCCCTCTCAAAACGCAGATTTGAGGGGGTTTTTTTAAGTCTGTGTGTGGTTTATTCCAGGTTTGCCTCCATCCTCCTGTAAAGACTCCTCCTAGCTGCTGCCAGCTGCAGGTGAAGGAACTTTCACCTCCCTTTTACATCCAGAAAATCCCAGATCTGATGTGAGAGGAACAAAAAGGAAGGTTTGCCAGGGGAAAAACCTGCAGCTGAAGAAAGAGTTCACAGATGTGAAATTTAATGCTCAGATCAGCCTGCAGGACTGGAGTGGGAAGTTCCAAAACCAGTTGGAACCAATCCCACAAGGGCTGCACACTTTGTGCCTCTTTTGGGTAAGTTAAAACCAAAAAATATATTATTTAAAATCTTATTTAAATGGGCTTTTTTCCACTCTGCAATCTCTTGCAGTTCTGAAAGGATGCAGTGCTCCTCAAGTCTTCATTGTGGCCAGTGAAAACTTCCATGAAATGCACTTATTTAAGGAATATTAGAAACTGGAGACCTCAGTTAATCCCTCACAATCTCCTGACAGTAAATTAGATGAAATTAATATTTCAATGTTTACCAGTTCCCAGAGTAAATTCAGGTTCAATACCTTTGTAAAGTGTAGGGAAATATGCAAAGAAATCACCAAGAAATCTTTTGGCCCCAGATGCAAGGTGAGATTACCTCTTCATTCTTACAAAAATACTGTTTTGCCCATTTAGAGCTATCAGAGTCAGACACAAAGAAATTAAATCAGTTCTGTGAGAGCTGGGAGCGATGGGTGGATGTTTTTGGAAGGTTTTTTCTGAACAGGTATTGGGTGAGTCTTGCAAAATCCAGTGTTAGCAACCTCAAGAGGTGGAACTTCAGATTCTCCCTTAACCTAATGCAGCTTCCAGAGGGCTGGAACGCAAATCTGAGGAGAGCTCCTGAACTTCCAGGAAATTCCTGCAATATCTGTGCTTTTAGACTCTTTATTTTCTATGCAAAACCACCAAAATATAGGCAAGCTTCTAAAACACACACAGACAAAAATCACCCAGGGAGTTTTCTGAAATAAATATTGTGGAAGAGTTCATTTTAACAGAGTTAATCCACCCCGAAATGGATAGCAGCAAGATATTTAATCATGGCATATCCTGTTTAATCACATTTAGAATCCTCTGGAAATTAAGCTTATACAACTTCCTTAATTTAGAGGACAGTATAATGCTTAAGTATTTAATCTCCTTAGGATTGATATTGGACTCGAGTCTTTTGCAGAATTTCCTGTATAGATGGAAATTCAGAAGGGCTCAAATTAACAAATCATTCCTTTGTTTTCCAAACTATTTTTTAATTATTTTTTAACCTCATATTTGGTTTTCTTCTTGATTATTGACAATTCTGAGTCCACTGAGCTTTTGTGGAGTCATTTAGGAAATGGATTCCCCACCACTGTGGTTCTCATCATGATTAAATGAATAAATTTATTTTTTCTGGAAAACCTTTTCCATTACATTATTTTTAGACTGTGCCTAAAATTCAGCTGCATTTTAAGCCACAGGTTTATCTTGGGGAGCTTCAGGATGGATCTGACAGATCACAAGTGCCAAACCAAAGCAAAGGATGATTGTTGAGCCTACCCTGGATTTCCACCCTGCTGTTCATTTTATCATACAGAGATTATAAGATTTTATGTAAAATGCCTCAATTTTGGTAATTTCAGAGCGAGTCCACATTTAAACATGAAAACAACACAAGCAGCATCAAGTTGTTATAGTAAAAATATTCACCAGTACTTACTCTTGTCCCTTCTCAATGTTTTAAATAAAAATAATCACTCCAAGTGTCTCAGACAAGCTCTAACACCAGTCTAGCATTGAACTACTCCTCATAAACCAAGATGATGCCTTGTCTCAAAATGTACTTTAATAATATAGTATTTGGGGGTTTTATGCCTAACAATAATTTGATTTTTTCTGAATTTATTGATGAAGGAAGGGCTGTAAATTCACCATGAGCTCTTTCACTAAAGAACACCAAATATTTCCTACAAAAAAAAAAAAAAAAGTGGAGGGAATAAAATTGAAATCATAAATTCCAAACTCATCCAGGCGGGCGAGTGCGATGCTAAAGTAAATTCATTGGCAGATTTACAATTAAGACCCATATGGAATGGAAATAATAATAATTATAAGCTTCTAGAAATGCCGTAGCAGGTTGTACCCTGGATTCAGCAGGGACAAATCACTCATATTTAGTTTCAATAAAGGCATAATTCCTGATGCCTTAGAATACCTTCTCAGAGTGGCTGAGTTTATCACATTCTTGGAGAAGATGGATCTGCTTAAAACCCAAAATGCAAAATGGAAGTGGGAACAATTCCATTCCACGGGAGGGGAACTGTTGGAGGCATCAGGGTCTGTGCTGGGACCACACTCCTGGAACATTGCTTTTGCCCTTTATCAGGGAAAACAGACCCAAAGAGATCTGATGATAACTACACAAAATCATCTGGTTTTGTCATGTCCAGCAGGGCTGTGGGACACCAAAGAACCTTCAGCAGTTGCTGTTTCATCAAGCATTGTGTATTCTGCTGCCTTTGATGCCTCAGAACCTGTGTCAGAATGTAAATAACCTACAGGGTCTATACTTATTTCCTAATTCTTAGGCCATTTCTGTCAGACTTCAGCTGGACATTCCCAACCCTTCAGGGTTTGCTGGAAGCTGAAGTGATTTTTCAGAATCTACACAAAATCTGATGCCAGTTGCCAGAGATGCTGCTGGCCTGGGCTCTGGTTTGGCTCAGGCTGGGTTCCTCCTGTAGCAGTGTTTTATCAGCGAGGCTGAGTCACTAAAATGTGTAAATCTGTGCCTGCATCCTTGGGTTTGCAGCAGGTGCTGAAATGCAAACACAGCCCTTGATCACTCCAGGAGCTGGAGGTGTTTGTGACCTCTTCTACAGCCCAGTAAAAACCAGTGCAGCTCCATTAACTCCCAGAATTTTACATGGGTTTGCTGACAGCTTCATCATTCTTTGTTTGCCTTCTCAAAGAACGCAGGACTTCAGCTCACACCCATCCACTGACCCATCCAACACTTGCACAGCGATTAAAAAATGTCAGTTCTGGGATATAAAAATTCCCCTCAATGTTTCTACAGAGATTTTTGTTGTTGTGACTTGTTTATAGCTAAAATATTCTTACCAAGTTGGCTGATATGGACCTAAGGGAATGGTTCTCCTATTTTTTATTTCTGTGTTTTCACTTGGCCTGGAGAATATGAACAGAGTTTTAATATCAGCTTTGAAAATACAAGTTCTCCTATGAAAACTGAGTGTTGCATGCATTAATATGCTTTTAGTTTTATAAATGAGGAGCTGAATTGCTCATAAATATTTTGAGCACAATTGCAGCTCAGGTTCAGGAGGATGCTGAGAAGATTTGTCCTTTGTGTCAAGGAAACCTTCACCAGAGTAAGGAGGGCACAGATTTCACCTTGTGTCTCTCTGAATGCCTGGTTAGCCTTAAAAACCTACTTTCTCCAAATGTATTTAATCATAGAGATTGATCATAAAGGTGTTTTTGCGGGTTTTTCTTGAGTATTATGGGTGAAACATTTGTATCCAAAGTGAAACACCGGAAAACAAAAGTCCCTTGTACCTTGGCTGCCCTGATATTCTACCCAAATTACTCTGCCCTGCCAAAACACGATCATTTTTTCATCCTGTATAATCCCTTATCAGCGTTGTCACTATTTATTTTGCCCAGTCTCCTGGCAAATTTTACGTTCTAGGATTTTAAATCCTCAATTCTCTTTCTGGGTCAGCCCTGTGCCTGCTATTCTAAGAATATTGCACTTGTCCTTGAAAACGCATCCCTCCAGCTCAGCACTCAGCTAACGCTGGTGCAAAGCTGGGGAGAGCAGAACAGACACACCACTCGTGCCAAGGACAGTGTTTTTCCCCTCCCAGCCATCTTTTGTTATGGATCTCATGGTTCTTCTTGTTGTTGAACACCTGCTGCTTTCCCTTGGGAATGCCAGGTTACCTTGGACACTCTTGTCACCGCCCAGAAAGGGACGAGGGGCTGATCATTTCCCCTGTTAGCAGCATTTCTTCCTCTCTGCCTAAACGAGGAGAGTTCAATGACGTGGAGAGTTCAAGGATGGGGCAAACAACTGCAGAAATTCTGAACTGTTCAAGTACAAACTTTAAAAACACCGGGTCAGCTCTGAGGCCAATTCTGGTACAACTCCTGATGTTTAATGAAGTTCTGTCATCTGTCAGCTTCAGAGGCTATGAATTCTTATATTCAGAGTAATAAATAGCAGCCATAATCCTCCACAATTAGGGAAAAGTGCCCTTCCAGGAGGGATTTCACTTCACCCCACAGCCCTGGGACTCCTCACTCTGCTCTTGGTCACGTCACAGCCAGACCTTGCCTGACATTCTGAGCACTGAGTGGGGTTTCTGGTGAAGGCAGGAGGAATTATTTTCACTTAATGCTTGAATAAAGCTGTTGTACATGCTTTGGGTGATGATGAAATGGAACTGTTTCAGGTTAAGCACTTAAGTGTTGGATCACATCTTGTATATACACTATTTAAATCTCATTAGTACAGAAAGCTTCACTCAGAAAATGGGATCATTTGCTTTCCCCAGCAATTTCAGGTCATAGCCTGAAACAAAACAAGGAGAGTTTTAAGAAGTCTTTCCAATTCTTTTTTGGCCTAACAAGAATAAAGAAATGTATTTTAAAGATATAGAAGGAAAAATAGCTAATCCATAGAATTACAAGGAACTGCAAGAGATAAAAAAGCTCTCTTGGGAATTCATATTCTGTGCTACAACATTAGTGGAAGGGACAAAAATCTTGAGAAAAAACACAAATCACAGTGGAGGAAAAAGATTCAATTCTAAAGAATACAAAAAAGCCACAGCAGAAGTGAGACCATAATTAGTATTCCTGCCATAAAAGCAAACAAACCCATCCCTGCTAATGGCTCCAGGCATCCCCTGTGGGCTGAATGCCCAAAAAAAGTGAGACATCCCCATTCCCACCTCAGGAGAGAACACAGCTGCTTAGGGTGGATGGAAAACAGGATGAGCTAAATATTAACATTTCAAGAAAACAAAAACCACGGGAGACCAGTGATGGTCCCCTCACCCTACTGAGCATTTTAATGGAGAGGTTTAGATCGTCTGGATGAATCACTGTTATTTATTGCCTCAGAGCTCCGTGGTTTAATCTGATGGGGAAGGGCTGAACGTTCGGTATTTCCCTTTCTAGCATCTCTCTAACAGCTGTAAAAATTAATACAGGCGGAATGGTGGCGTTAAAGACTGGAGCAGCCAGGAGTGGGCATTTAAAGTTGAAGAATGGGATGTTCATGCCACTTGGAAATGCAAATGTCAGTGCAGGAAAAGTCAAGGCAGCTGCTCGGAAAGAAAAAGCTTTTCTTAAGAGCTCATCCTTTCATCAGCACACAGAGCATAAGCCACGCAGCCCACAGCCTTCATCTAGCCGTGAAAATCTGTTTGCACCCAGGCACAGACCGGGAAGTTTTGAATAAAAGAGCGATTTTTGACCTCAGTGGCACCTCCATTTCCTCCAAAATGTATTTGTGTGTAAAACCTACTTTGTCCTTGGAATACAGGTGTTTTTAAGGCTCTTTTAGGGACGGCACAAGACCTGTTCTGTCAGGGAAAGCGTGAAAAATAGAAAAGCTAAACCTGAGGCATCAATCCAGTCCCACATCCAACCAGGGGCAGGGACACCTCCCACTATTCCAGGTGGCTCCAAGCCCTGTCCAGCCTGGCCTTGGGCACTGCCAGGGATCAGGGGCAGCCCCAGCTCCTCTGTGCCAGTCCATCCCCTCCCAAAGTGAGAATCTCCCATGTGAGTGTGGACAGGACGGGCCAGCACAGCCTCTCTAGGGCAATTCCCTGGGACACTTGTCACCTAAAGTCCATCATTTCACCCCCAGACCGTGGAGCAAGGCAGCACTGGTCCCTTTAAGCATATTGCTTGCCTGGAGCTGTGCATTGAGACACCAGTTGAGTACACTTTAATTAGCCCAGAGGAAATCACAGTAGGGATTAAATGAGTTGGGCTGTTATTCTCCTGTTTTTACTGGCAGCAAATAAAAGCATGTAATTAGCTTTTATAAAGGCGTTCTCAGGATCTTAAGGTTATCATAACTGTAAACAATAGTATATTTATCTAATCTGAGAGTGGTGCTCTAAATATTTTCATTCTGAATAGGAAATAGTAAAATTACAATTGGTGCACAGGTTTTTTGAGGAATTTTTAGTTGCAACTCAGCTTTAGCAGCAGTGGCAGAAGAGAATTTTAAAGATTTTCGAGCAAGAATTGCACAATTTTCTGATGTGGTTTAGCATTGCCAAAATATATCCTTAGCATAAGTTTTTTTTGTTGTGCTTTATTGTAATTAATTTATATTAAATATTGGTTTGGATAATGTATTAGTATGCAAAATGTTACGTAAATCAAACCCAGAAAGACTAAGATTTATCAAAATAACACCCAAAATAATACCACTTTCAGTATAACTGAAATAAAATAATTGGCTGAATTACTTTTGAGGGATTTCCCCACATATTTTCCACATCAATTTTCTGTGCAAGTTTCCAACCAGTTTATTCCACTCTGCTCCCATCAGATACATTTCAGATGAACCCTTCCAGCCTGGTTTTCCTTTCAGTGATGCTGATACGTCAGGAATTGTTCCACGAAGTTACATCAGCATGATTAAAAGAGTTGGATCAAATGTACCTTACTGAAATATAATTTGTTAGCTGCAATAAAGTCCTCTCACAAGATTTATCTGAAAGAAAAATCCCAAGGCTGTTTTCTCATGAAGAGTCTTGTGGGTAGATTTGAAACCAAAAACTGGGGAAGTGGTTTGAAACAGGAATTAAAGGATGAAAGCAAAGAGCTGTAGGAAACAACTGCAAATTTGCTTTATCAAACAAATATTGGATATTTGTCCCATTCTCAGCATAACTGACCCCACCCTGCAGCCACAGCAAAGGTGCCTCTGCAGGAGGATTAAATAAAACTCCACAATAACCTTGGTTTGTTGTTTTCTAGGGAAACCGGGGTACAAATGAAGTCTCTGGTGGAAAACCATCACCACCAGGTTCCTTAGAAGGAATATTGTTCCTTTCATGGCAGAACAGTGAGAACTAAAAGTTTCCATCTTCTAAACCTAATGGGACACGAATGAGGCACTGACCTCCTGCTGGCTTCACTTTTGGTCTTTATTCATCCAAATCCTGCCCTCGAGCACCCTGGTGCCAGTTTGGGACACAACAGCCCTGGTACTGGGGCTTCACTGTGGAAAGACTCCAAAATCTTATAATATTTCAAATCTTACTCCTAATCATAGAATGGTTTGAGCTTGAGGAACATTAAAGCCCATCCAGTGCCACCCCTGCCATGGCAGGGACACCTCCACTGTCCCAGGCTGCTCCAAGCCCCAATGTCCAACCTGGCCTTGGACACTTCCAATGTTAATCACCTGCTGTAAAATGTAAATATCCAGAAAACATTCCCTCCCAATGACCAAAAAAAAAACCAAAAAAACCCAAACAAACAAGCAAACAAAAAAAAAGAACTAATATATGAATATATGAACTCATACGAAAACATATTAATATATGAAAAAAAAACCAAAAAAAACCAAAAAAACCCCCAAAACCTAATATATGAACTCATATGAAAACATATTAATATATGAATATATAAAAATATATTAATACTACTGACTATCTTTAGGCAAGACTTTCCTGCTGGCTTAGGGATACGCAGATGTAGAGATTTCATATCTCACCTCAGAAAAATCCACGTATTTTGCAGACAGAATTAACTGACAGATACATTCACCATCAATACTGCAGATACCAGCCCGGGGGGAACTGAGCTTGTGATAGCTCCTGATCAAAGGAATTATCCCTGAGAGCTCTGGACAGGGATCCTGCAGTTCCCACACAGTGCAGGTCTAGCTTGTACCTGTCAGCATCACCCACTCAGGTGCATTGTGCCTCGGTGACACTGCAGTGACTCCTGATGGTGTCACCCCCCAGAACCAGCACATCCAGAGCTGGATGAAACACTCCTGAGGTGGTTTTGATCATCCCAAATTTTAGGGGATGAATTCCTACCTGTGATCCTATTCTCCATTGAAACTGGAGAGAGTCAGACATGTTGAAGTGCTTTTGAGGGATCAGGGATCATTGCTGCAGCCCAGCCAAGGATTAGTGAATTAGAGAATAAGCAGCTCCCCAGTTTGTAGGGCAGAAACCTCCCAGCACCAATGATTTGGGTCACCATTAGGACATGGAAGGTTTCTACAAGGAAGGGAAAAAGCCTCCAATAACTCATTGACTTTGCAGACTGAAGCATTACAAGGCAATTGGCTCCGATGGGCATTGCTGGCCGGGTGATCAGTGGCACTGAATCCCATAAAACCTCCCTTCCCAAGACAAATTTCCCACTGAGTGGCTCTTCTCCTCCCATTGCACCACTCAGAAGCCCCTTAACCCCTTCCATACACTCCCAGCAGTAAATCACACACACCTGCTGACTGCTAAACATCACATTTTGAATATCCTTGTGAACTTTCCTACACATCACTCTGACCTTTTCCAAACAAACACAGTAAAAAACTGCATTCTTTTTTCCCTTGGGTGAAAAACACTTCTTCACCTTGCAGTACCTCCGTGATAGATGAGAGCATAAACCCTCGCAGGATTGAGTTATCTGCAATCATTTCCTTGCAAAACATCACTAAATTCCTGTCCCATCAGCATATGTTGATAACACCGAGGCTGATAACATCTGCAACCCTGCAGAGCCTGCGCTGCTGTACCAGCCTGATGCTCCATTCCAATTTCCTTTCTGTGCCACGAAAGGAGCTGCAAGTATCAGCTTTTGTTTTTCAGGTTATAGAAAGAGGGAGGAGAACAGGGTACTGCTGCTATCCGAAGTCATGAACGCTCCTCAGAGCTTCTGGAAACCCTCACACCCTGGAGAGGGTGAGATAATTCCTGAAGGGTATTTCCAGGGTCAGCAGCTGAGAATCCAAGTGCTCCCAAAGCCAAAGCTGCAGCATGCTGTGAGCTCGTGTAGGGCACAGATATTGCCCAGTGCTGATGATCTCTGCAAGGTTTGATTTTTATACCCAGTGCAGCTTCCCAAGGAAACATCCTGGGATGTGGCATTTGCTGTTTGCACAAATCCAGCCAAAAAGCTAAATGGACACCAAATATCCCTCCCTCCACGCCTCTTTGAAGCCAGAGTAATGAGAACATTTAGCTCTTAAGTTCTGGTTTTACTTCCACAAAAGCAACTACACGTCAACCTAATGTCTTCCTTTGTTCGGTGACACAGAGGTCACTGCTGTGAGATTTATTTGATTTCGCAGTTTGCCTAATTAATTTGCTCATTCTGAGCATACTCCATCAGCACCAGCAAAGCAACGGATTCATTTACATGGTACAGTGCATCTAGAATAATTATTACCCCCAGAATTGTTATTGCTCCAAATCTGAGGGGAAAGGGAAGTCTCCTACTGTGATAAAAGGGCTCTGTTGTGGTTTTATCAGCTGAAAACAACAGCGTGGACTAAATTGCAAAAGGGGCTTTTTGCAAGCGTTAAACAGCACAAAACACAAATGTCCATAAAGCTGTTACAAGACCAAATTTGTTTCTCTAATTTACTTATCAAGTTTTATTACAGGCTAAAGAGTCTGAAACCACTCCCATCCCTGCAGAAATATTGACAGGCAACAATCAACACTGATTATAACATCAGCATCTTTTCACTGCTGGAGGGTGCTATTGACCCCCAGATTTGGGAAAATCAGACTTCTCATAAATAAATTCTGGAAAATTGGTGGGATCACAAGTAGAGAAAGCAGAAGACTTTAATGGGACAGTGAAAGGAGACAGAAAGCATTTTAGATCAAGAGAGTTAAGTAGTTTGAGCTCTGGACAACTGATTGACCAAGAAGGGAGCAGATTTGTTTTTCCATTGAGAGTTGGTCGAAATTCACTGGTTCCAGTTCTTGGGTCTTTGATTTGCTGGAGGCCCTTTGCTTTGATCAACTGATTAGTTCTTTTCACTGGCCTGGGAGAAGAAATCATTCCGGACTTCTCCTTGGACATCTAATTCCTGCACATCTTCCCTGTTCCTGTAATTTAAGCTTAAAACTGTGGGCCACAGTGAAAGGTGAAATACTTGATTAATCAGAGTTATCCCTTGGTAGGTTTGGGTTTAGAAAGAAGAGAGGAAATGTGTGGAGCTCTTTAGTCCAGCTTCCTCCATCAGCCTTTCACAGTCAGAACAGAAAAGCAATAAAACACAACATCACCTCCACTACTACCTGCCTCTTCCACATGATATTTGGATTTTAAACATTATTCCCAAATCTTCATTCTCCAACACGGCTGAATCTGCCACAGACTCCATTTCCCAGTCTCTAATAATTATAATATATAAAAAATTTCACAAAACTCCTGCCTACCTTGCACCCAAGCACTCCCCAGGTCAGACACAGCCCAGTGCTGCCCTTCCTTAGGTGGGCAGCACAGCACCTGCACTTGCCTTAAATAAATCCACGAGGTTCCACAGGTTCAGTGAGGTGTGCCAGCCTTGAGGGGACTCCAAATCACCTGTGTTCATTCTGCATCCCTACCATCTGATCATTTTACCTCTGATTAATCAAGTATTTCACCTTTCACTGTGGCCCACAGTTTTAAGCTTAAATTACAGGAACAGGGAAGATGTGCAGGAATTAGATGTCCAAGGAGAAGTCCGGAATGATTTCTTCTCCCAGGCCAGTGAAAAGAACTAATCAGTTGATCAAAGCAAAGTGCATCATGTAAATGAGATAATCCCAGCCACAGTGAGGGGCAGCTGAAGTGAGGTTGCCTGAAGGAATGGGAATAAATAGATGCAGGTATAATTATCTATATATTTATCTATACAAGGGGTGTGTATTGTATTATATGATTGCAATACACACAGATATGTAACAATGACAGGAAGATGTATTCATCTGATCTCTTTCCAACAGCCCAGGCTTCCAATGGAGGCAAAACAAGCAGTTGTTCCCTGTGATACTTGATTAATTCATGGTTTGCAAACACCTCCCACCCGCTGCACCAAGGGCCAGCATCAGGCTCAACGCTGACTCTGAGGCTCCTCATGCTCCTCGTGGTTCTTGGCTCCCAAGCAATGTGTTAACAATAGATATTTAAAATCCCTGAGTGTTAAATGTAAATATCATATTACAGCTGCATGAGCCTGGCTGGGAATGCATTGTCTGCTGATGGTGCACGGGGCCCGTTTTGCATTTCCTGCTCTCTCAGTCTCTCCTTCCAGCCCAGATCAGACCAAAAGCTGTGGCTGCTGAAGGTACAATTAATAAAGTGCATGGAATGAGCTGTGACACCATCCCCCTGTGTGGAGGACAGGTCCCACAGCCACAAATGGAATTTGTAGTGCTTCTCCCTGGGATTCCTTGAGGATGTACACCAGGACCCAGACTGGTGTGACTGGGGGGAATTACTGGGGCACAGGTGCTCAGAGCAGGACTCGCTGTTGTGCAGAATAAAGTTTTGTACTCAAAACTGTTGCTTTTGTTTACCTCATGTGTAATTGCCCCCAAGGATTTTTCTTTTGTTACCCCCAAAAAAAGCTGGTTTTGACTGCACATGAAGCTTTTAAATCCACCTAGCACCTCAGTGGGTGTGAGATGTGGTGGTGTCGCCAAGGAATCAAGGAGTGATGGGATGGCTTGGGCTGGATTAAATTAAGAGTGTCCAGTTCCAGCCTCCTGCCATAGACAGGGACATTTCCAAGGAGAAGGTGTCTGGAAGAGCAGCATAAATTCACTTTTCAGCGTCTGCAAGTGACAGAGCCCTTTGGACCAGGAAGGACAGGAAAGGCCTCGAGGGCTGTGGGGTAGGACAGCATCCAACAGGGCTATCCCCCTGATGCAGTAAGGTACAAAAATTATAAAGACCTCATAAAATGAGGCCTGCTCTCCTCAATCTGGCTGGCCTTGTCAAGCCTGCACTTTGCAAGTTCCCATGTGAAAGCAATCCTGGTGCGAGCAGTTCGTTAACATAACAATCTATTCCTGGGTGAAAAACAACTTGCACCTGCATAAACATTAAATCTATCTCATGAGAACCAGAGAAGAAAATATGTAAACAATTGAAGAGTAGAGAGATTTGATGGACAAGTAAAATACCTTTTACTAACCAATAGTAGCAAGAAAGCTACTAACCAATTGGAGTCCCACACCAGGTCTGTAAAACTGTGTAAAAAGGAGTTATGTGAATAAAGAATGGGCTTTTCCACCATGAAGAAAATGGAGTATTGTGTAATTTATTCTGAGATCCCCTAACCACCCCTGGTATGTGAGGGTACAGATCCATGGGTTCCTTCTCTTGTGTGAGCTCCCTGCTTCAGCCATCACCCCCATTGCCACAGCTCTTCCTAGTGAGCAACAGCTTTTAAATTCTCCCTTCCAAGTGACAATCAATATAAATATCCTGTGGTTTTCAGGCTGCTTATTCACTTCCCATAAAAATCCACGGGGGCTGAGCTGTGTGCTGAGCACTGCCTGAACTGCATGCAAAGCACTCTGCCATGCTTTTATTTGTTGGGTCTCTCCAAAGTGCAGGGGAATATGAGCTGAGTGCCTGATGAAAATGAAGTGTAACTCCTAATGGTTTATTTGCACTGCAGTGCATTTGCCATATCATTCATTACATTGCACTCAGTACCTTCCCCCTGTTAGCCATACATAGCTGCACTTAAATAAAAATGGAACATCTTCTCTCTAATATTTGTGGCCTGAGTCTCAAGCATCTGCTTTATGGGGCTTCATCACTTTGTACATCATGCTACAAGCTGCAGTGAAAACCTATTTCAACATGTGATTGAGCTGGTAAAATGGATTCATGATTTTTAGCAGTGGGCAAAACTTCAGTGATTTATTTCTGCTAACTCTTCTGTATGTAAAGTTGTGTTGGGCTTACTTTTTAATGAGTCAAAAAATCAGGGTAGTGTAAATTTTGCTCAGGCTTGAATTGGTCTTGCAGAGCTTTAGATGGGAGTGATTTTAACTGGAGATGGGATTGCAGACTCACGGGATGTCTAAGTGTGTATATATCACAGTTTCAGTATTCAAACCATCCCCTCACTGGAGAAGATTTGGTTTTAGCTAAGAAAATTCCCATTCATCACCTCATGAATGTCTAGGGAACTGATATCTAAGTGCAGACAGAATGATTCTGCTCCATGGGAGGACAAATTTCCTCTGGGTCCTTCCTGGAGGTGTGAGGTTCACACCCACCAGTTGACCCAAGGAATCAAAGCTAATACAGCACTTCCAAGGCACCTAATTTTTGTCATTATTAGAAGGTGATGTCTCAAACCTGTGCCCAGAGAAGTCAGGGAGCAAATATGCATCAATAAATGCAATATTTTACCGTTAAAAGGGACGTTCCCTTGCAAAAACTACACAGTTATATTTAACTGTGAATTCCTGACTGGATGAAAATCAGTGAGCAACGTGAGCTAATCATTTTACTATGCAGATTCCTAATGATGCAGGATGGCAAAACACTGGGATAAACTCTCATTTTGATGCTGTTTCTTGAATGACTGATTATTAACGTCACCCTTTAATTTGTAGTACAAACCAGAGGCAAATGTCACCCATCCTCTGCAATCAGCTCCTTAACTCTGTCACCTTCCCCAGGCTGAAGGATTTATTCTAATTGCAGCTGGTTATTGCAAACTCCTGCATCTGAAATTGAAACCAGGAACCAGCACACTCCAAACCCAATGTGGAAAGTCAGGAAATCTGCGCAATCTTTAAAGAAATGTCTTGGAGGCAAAAAGAAAAAAGAAAAATTGAAGATGCACAAAAAGTTGCACAGTGGAGGGTGAAGGTGTTCTAGGAAGGTTGTGGGTTATAGATACTGGAACCAGGCATTAATTTATAAAAATGCATCACTTATTAATGCAAATAAAAGGTGGCATTAAGAATGGCTCTGCTATGTAATTACTTATTGGATTTTTACAGTAGCATGGAAAATAAAGGGAATTTTCCTCCAATTAAATGCACTTAGTAAAGGAGAGGATGAGCTACCTCATTCACTAAACATCAAACATGAGGAGTTTAATTCAACATCAGAGATTGCATAAGCAGAGTGCAAAAACTGGGTCAAAATGCTTGTTTAAAAACATTGCATCTCTAAATAGGAAGGGGAATTGTTAATCCATGGACACAGAAGATCGCTCTGTTGCAGCTGATTATTTTTTCCTAATTGTTTTGTCATTGTTTCCACTGGTCCTAAGCAGAAACTTTGGGTTTAAAGAGTTTTGCTCTTACAGTTCAGGTTAGGAAGTTCAGGATATCTGTTTATGTTTGGAAAAGCCTTTTCAAAGCAGTTGGAAATTAGAATATTCAAAGCAGTGCAGGTGAGTTTGGGGTTCTCTATTTCTTTAACCAAGGCCACCCCATGCAGTTTGGAGCTCCAAGGAAAACCTGAAAAGGAAGCTTATACTCCTCAGCTTTTTTTTTTTTTTTTTTTGTATTTTAATCCATTTTTTTAAACATATTTCTTTCCTAAAACTCTCAAGTCTACAGAGAGAAAATGCTGTTGTAAACATGACCCAGATATCCACTTCAAGTCTGATAGTGATCAAAATTATCATACAGTTTTTGCAATCTGGTTTCCAAAGTTCTGCTTGTAGCAGCTTCCTTTGCATTTGTTTCCTTTAAATATCTCTTTTTTAGAATATTTATGGATACTGTTCTCCTTTTGCAGAGTCCTTGCCCTTGAAAAGTAAGCAGCCAGTGTAGCTTAGGATATACCTCGGTATAAATTATTTATTGAAAGCATAAAGTATTGAAGAATATTGTCTTAAACTTTATTCTCTGACAATATAAAAAGAAAACATCATCTAATTAAAATGTAGGCTTTATAGGAAATGGAAGGAATTTGGTTTCTCTGAGTTATGGTATTGCAACCTTTGACAGGATGGGTTTTTTAATAAAAGAGAAGTATGTTTTCTGGAAAAAAAAACAAAACAGGGATGACTTATCCCTGAAGTAAATATCCAGCCTGTGAACATAAATAACAAGGCTAAAGAAAGAGGAATACAGATAAACCAGATTAACAGAAAAGATGAAAGCATAAAAAGCATGAGTGTGCTGGGGAAACTCTCCTGGGCTAAGGAGAAGAATTTGTCAGAGTGTGCACAGGGAGAAAAGAAATAAAACATTAAAGATCAAACAAAAAGATCCTGAGATGAGGTAATCATTGCAGGTATTTGTGTGCACTAATTAGGTACTACACATGTAAGAACCACTGGCAGTAAATAAAATGCTGCTGATGAGCAGAGTGATCAAAATTGAGAAATAAAATGGGATTTCAGAGTAGGACAATGGTACCAGGTGCTCCTACAATATTCAGGTGCCATGATCCAGTCTTGCAGCACATCTTGTCCATTACTTCCATCCCCTGGGCTTTGCCTGGATTTTTTGGAGCCAGCACAGAGACCTGGCACTGCTGGGACTCCCCTGGAGCAGGGACATCCGTGGGCAAAATGATCTTTGTGGTTTTGAAGTTCCTGGAGAGGGGCATTTGACAAGGGGCTGTGGAGATGGGACAGCAGGGAATGGCTCTGAGCCGGCAGAGAGCAGGGATTGATGGGAGCCTGGGGAGAAATTCCTCTCTGGGAGGGTGGGGAGGGATGGGATGGAATTCCCAGAGCAGCTGGGGCTGCCCCTGGATCCCTGGAAGTGCCCAAGGCCAGGTTGGACAGGGCTTGGATCACCCTGGGACAGTGGGAGGTGTCCCTGCCATGGCAGGGGTGGAATGAGATTATTTTTAATCTTCCCACCCAAACCATTGTGTGATTCTGTGGTGATTCCATGATCTACAACTCCATCCATTCCACTGCAAAAATTAAATTAACACAGAGTTAAGTGGGGCAACTCTGCAGCAGAAAATTTCTAACACCAAATATCACCTGCAGTCACAAACCTTTAGGACTTTTTATAGTGCAAAACAAAGCAGAATGCCACCATATGAAAATCTATTTGAAATTATCTCATTTGTGATTGCTCAGTGTCTGTGCCCAGGCTCTGCTTTCTGCAGCTCTGCAGATAGGACCTGAACTCAGCTGGACTCTGGGCTCACAGAAGCTCATTCCTATTTTGCTGATAAATAAAAAGAAAGCACTCAGTAAATGTCAATTCCAAATTAAGCTGCACTCCAAACCTTTTGTAAAAGCTACATTTGAAATGACTTTATTGCTAGATGAATATCTGAGAAATACCAGACTTTTCTTCAACTCCCTGATAGGAGGTGAGGACCAGGTGAGGGCTGGAGCCTTTCTGCCTGGTAATAAGGAATGGGACAAGAAGAAACAGCCTCAAATTGCAGCAGGGGAAGTTTTGGTTGAAGATTAGGACCAATTTCTTCACAGAAAAGGTGGCCAGGAATTGAAACAAGCTCCGTGGGAAGTGATGGAATCACCATCCCTGGAAATACTCAAAATCATGATGTGGTGCTTGGGGTCGTGGGTTAATGTTGGAGCTGGGTTAATGCTTGGACTCAATAATCTGAGGGGGTTTTTCCAGCCTAAATGATTCCACAATTCCATGTGCAGCCTTTAAAAACCTGCACAGGGAGGATGAGTCCTTGGAATTCTCCACAACCTATCGTTCTAAGACAACACAGTGATTAATACTTGATCTGAAGCTATTAAGGAATGTTGGGGTTTTGTTGAGGTTTCCTCTTTTTTTTGCTGTTATTTGCTTAATTAGCTCATTGGCCACACTGCATCTGCTGCCTGGGAGGGAGTGAGGTGGACTGTGGGCTTTTACTATTATTAATTGCTGTGAGTTCTGCCAAAAAGTGTTATAAAAAACACCCAAAGAAGCCATTTCAGCACTTTGAGGGATGTTAGTCATGACTTACCCAGATTTCCTCATGGACTGCATCTCGTGGAGTTCCTGACTCTTAAATCCTGCACTGAGCTGTGGCTGGAGAGATCTGCCCTCCATCAGAGCAGCTCTGACTCCCTGCAGGGATCTCTGATTCCCCTTTAGATCCACTGCTGGGGGTCAGAGCAGCAATAATAATCCTATTTTTGTCATTTTTGCCGTGACCAGGGCCAAAGCTGCCAGCTGACTCCTGCTGAAGGTGCCTGGCTGTCACTGACCCAGGTCCTGCCCTGTGGGTAAAGATGGGCAGAGTGGCTGCCTGCTTGTTCCTGCACTGCTGCTCCTTTCATGATCATCTTGATCTTTTTAGATAATCTCATTTAATCTCATTTATCAAAATGATGCTCCAGCTTCTGCCCTCCACCTGTGGCTGTTTTTTTGTGCTGCTGCTTAAGGTCACGGACTTCACTCCATCAGCTTGTCCATCTGTGCCAGGAGGGGTTAGGTTGGTTTTTAGGGAAAGGTTCTTCCCTCAGAGGGTGCTGGGCTCTGCCCAGGCTCCCCAGGGAATGGGCACAGCCCTGAGGCTGCCAGAGCTCCAGGAACCTTTGGAAAACCCTCCCAGGGATGCCCAGGGTGGGATTGTTGGGGTGTCTGTGCAGGGCCATGGGCTGGATTGATGATCCTTGTGGATTCCTTCCAACTCAGGATGTTCTGGGATTCTGTGATCTGAATAAACACTTTCCACACTGACCTTTGGCAAACAGCTTCTCCACAAAAGACACTGAGATATATTTAAATGTTTCCCACTTATTTGGTGAGGGACAAAAGTAAAACAACAACAACAACGACAACAAAAAAATATATATAAAAGAAAAAAGAAGCCTCGATGTGGTGTCATACTTGAAGCCTGGAAGCATTCCCATTTCCACAGCCACCCCAGGCAGTGTTTTGCTCAGCTCACAGATTCCACAGGCTCCAACACTGCTGGCAGTGCCACCTCTAAGCAGCCAAGAGCTCAGAACTGGCATTCCTGCGCTGCCCATCCTCATTTCCAGCCCGGATTTGTCACTCCCTGCTGGCAGTGGGTGTCACCTGGCAGAGCAGGGTCCTTCAGAAGTGCCACCTCCCTGGGAAGGTCTGCTGGGGACACGGAGCCTGCCAGGGGCTGCTGGCTCCGTGCTGGGTGTGACCAGGAGCCATCTGCCCACGGAGCTGTTCCCACAGGGGCTCTGCATGGCCCAAAATGTGGATTTTTGGCTGGCTCCAGGCACCCCCAGAGCGAGCTGGCAGCTGTCTGCAAGCTGCCAGGACACACCTTTGGTCCCACAGGTGCCCTGGGGCTGGGCACTGGGATGGGTTTAGCTGGGAGAGAGGGAATTCTCCTCCCAGGGACTGGGAAGGGTGTTTGGATTTGTGCTGGGCACAGGGGGCAGAACACAGAGATGTTTTGTCATTGCTGGCCTTGCACAGAGCCAGGGCTTCTCCTGCTCCTCCTAGGGAGGAAGTTGGGAGTGCCTGGGAATTTGGGAGGAGACACAGCCAGGACAGGTGACCCCAAGTGACCCAAGGGATATTTATACCTTGTGACATCATGCTTAGGATGTAAACCGGTGGGAGGAAGGAAGGACGACATTTGGAGGGATGGTTTTTGCCTTCCCAAGCCTCCATTCCATGGGATGAGGCCCTGCTCTCCTGGAGGTGCTGAACACCTGCCCAGGGAAGCAGGGAATGAATTCTTTCTTTGGAGGTGCTGAACACCTGCCCAGGGAAGCAGGGAATGAATTCTTTGTTTAGCTTTGCTCGTGTGCACAGCTTTTGCTTTCCCTGTTAAACTCTCTGCACCTCTATCCATGAGTTTTCTAGCTTTTACCCTTCCCTTTCTCTCCCTGATCCCACTGGTGGGGAATGAGTGAGGGCTGGGGAGTTGCTGGGGTTAAACCACAACCAATCCCTAAAACTGGCACCAAATTCCCATGTACTCTCTAGAGCAATGCTGATAGGAAGGGCAGAGATAAATCTGAATTATATATGGAATTAAAAGTTTTCCTCCTACTCCATGTCCCATGGTTTTCTAAAGGAAACATTTTGGTGTTTAATAGTTACGGTAAAATATTATCACAATAATCATAATAAATAATTCAATAAGTAATACACTGAGTAGGTTTTTACTTTTTAATTATCCATGCATATACATCTAAATATGTAAAGTGGGATGTGATCTTATCCTCTTCTCTTGTGGGTGAAAAGCACAAAAAATGCTGAATAAATTGATATAAACAGCCAGGCTGGCTGCAGGAATGGAAAAAAATACAGGTTTTATGCATTGGGATGTTCAACAAAGTTATTTAAAATTCATACCTAGTTAATAATAAATACATTTTGCAATTAGTATTGGAGACCAGTTGCAGAACTAAATCCGAGGACCAAATCCTCCTGTGTGACCTGGAACCATCCCCAAGGAGTGACTCAGTTGGGAGAACCTGGCAGGAGTCAGAGGCAGGAGCTGCCATGTGGAGTTTGGGCAGAGGAGCAGGGAATGAATCACAGTGAAACCTTTCCCTGAAATACCTTTCCTGCTGGAATCCTGATTGCCCTTGGAGCCAGGGCAAAACCAAAATGCTCCTGGTTTTCTTGGATTTCACCAGATAAGGATAAAAAGGGTCTCATTCTGCTCTTTCTTTGTTCTTCTGTGGTTTATTCCTGAGGATATCAGGAGGGCTTCCTCAGATTTATATCAACAGGAAATCAAACTCCATCCTGGGCTAATCACAGCATCCAATTAGGCATTTCAGTGTCTGGGCTTTTAAACAGTTCAAATGGAAACGGGTGTGAAAATACCCTGCACAATCTCAGAGCACTAAAAATCTCTCCAGTGTCCATAATCCCCACAGCAGAGTGTGCCACAGTGGCATGGAAAAGTCAGCATAAATCATAAACCACATTAATATTACCCAGTTATATCAGACCATTCTTTTCCTAATGTCTGATATTTCACAGAATCTAATGATAATTTTCTCCACACCTTGAAAGAGCTGGTTATTAACATGGCAATATAATCATTAAAACAGCTTGTCCAAAACTTAGAATAGATCCTCAGGTATAATTGTTGCCTCTGTTGACCCTTACTAAGGAAGGGGATTTAAACACACTGTCAAATATAATCCTCTATTTTAAAAGGATCTCAGAAAAGCAGGGGGGAAAATAGAGAAATAGAGGAAGAAAGGAAATATTCCTGCATGATATTGCCTTAGGCACTGGGATCCAAGGCCATGGGGAAAACCCAGAGGGACAATGAACCAGTCCAGGCTCTGAGCTGGGTTCTGCTGCATGGAGAGGAGCACTGGGAGTATTTATAGTGCATTATCTCATCTGCTTATCAGTGTCAGTGCTCTCCACACCAGTCTCTGCCATCCCCTGGCCTTCCTCCCCTCCTGGAGGAGGGAATTATCCCTGCCTGGCATTCAAGGCAGGGCACTCCACGCAAACTGCAACCCGTGTTTTCAACGTGGCCTCCCCCGAGCAATAAAGGAAAAATGAGTGGTGGAGGGGTCAGACAGATATGTCAGGATGTAATTCACCTGATTTCCTGCTTTGGCTGTGCTGGGTTTGGAAACCTAAAGCTTTTTATTGTGTGACCTTTGCTGCGGGCACATGCAGGGAAAGGAGCTGGGAGTGCTTGGACGCACTCTTGGGCTGTTTGCTTTAAAATACCCTCACTCTTAAATGTTTTCTCAGCACCACAGCTGCCCAGAATTGATTGGGAATTCCATGCAGCTCTCTGTATGGAGGGCAGGGAGGGAAAAACACAATGACCATGGTGGCAAGACCCTGCTGTCACGCCCTCCCACCCTATAGCTCCAAATCTTTGGGGTTGCCTACACAGTGGTAGGACAGGACTGTGCACAGCTCAAAGCTTTTTAGGGATGACTTTCAATTTTGTTTTCCCCCTGTTTGCCTCTTCTGTGTGAAAGCAGCCATTTTTTTCACTTGGGAGAAGCTGGATGAAGCTGGCTGATGTCTCCTTTTGATTCCTTGCCATCACCAGTGTTTACACAGGATGTGTATCCATGGCCTTTCCCAAAATCCTGACATCTGTGTTCATGTACCACTCCTGAATATGCAACACAGGTAATTGCTTTGTCTGCAGCAGCTCTGGATGGAGGTGTATTGCAAAGCATTCTTGCAAAAAGAGGAGAGGAAAAGGAAAAGGCACCTTGAAATGCTGTGAAAAGAGACAATTTAAGGACATCAAAACGGTGTGAAAGGAATTAGCAGGAGCTGGGGTGAGAAAGCTCATGACAAACTGTTCCTCCAGTTCCAGCCTCTCTCTCTGACTGTGGTGTGACAGCAGTGCCAACAATTAGAGCTCACTCACCTTCTACCTGCTGAAAATCACTGTGCCTTACTCAATTCCTCTGCCTGGAAAAAATCATCTGAAGTACAAAAACCACCGCCAGGAAATTCACCTTCTGTATTTCTGCAATTGCATTTAATCGTCCTTGCTCTTGCTCGAGGAGACAGGCCCTGTCTAAAAGCACACAGGAACGGTTCTGAAGTGCAATGCTTTGACTTTCTCTTTTCTGAGGCCCCTCTGTGGTGTGCAGCCCCGAGGAGAAGAGCCCAGGGGATCAGTGCCACCCTGTCCCCAGCTGGCTGGGACACTGCCCCTCAGTGTCCTCCAGCACCATTTCCTCATTGTCCCATTCCATATTTCCTTTTCTGACATCATCTACGGATGTGATTTCTCTTTCCTTCCACAGATCTCGAGCAGAGGAGCTGGTGAACAGAGCAGAGATGATTTTGGAGTGATGCTCCCCATGAGCCCCAGGGGCCACCCTGAGCCCCCTCCCTGTCCCTGTGTCCCCCCTGTCTTGGGGACATCAGTCCTGGCAGCACCAACTGCTTTCAGCTGATTAGAGCTGAGTCAACAGCTCCGAATTCCCAATTTTTAGGCTAAATTCCACTCCAGGAATCCCATTTACAATCCTGTACTTTTTATCTTAAGCACTGTAGCAAAGTGCACTGTTGTCCAGGCATGAGGTAAATTTCAATGGCAGAATTAATGCCAAACCACTCAATACATCTTTAAAATTAACTCATTATCATAACGCTGGAAAATAGAACATTGATCCACTCACACAGCAACCCAAAGGGCCCAATTTTATTGTCTTCTTCAGACAATTTACTGGAAGTTGTCACTATAAACTTAAAAACCAAAGCACTGCAGAATGCTTGAGTGTTCAGAACTGAGGGAGAAAATGAATTACAGTAAAAACACCTGAAGTTGAGGACTGCAAAATATTATGGAAGTCTTCTCAAATATAGAGTTCTACAACTTGCTTTGATTATATTTGCACATTGATGTTTTTGATGGGGAGAAATGGCCTTGACTGTAAATATGCACCCATTAAAAATCCATATTTAATCTTCTCCCTAGCTTTTGGGGAAGCAGGATGTGCACTGTGAGATATAGATATATATTTCTATATATGCACAACAAAGATCTAGGAGCAAGGATAATTTTCTCTGCCATTTTGATTATTTTGAAGGGAACATTATTTTCTCCATCCATTTGCTCCCATTGAGGCTGCACTGTTTTCACTTGCAGTTTGCTAAACATCCCCATCCAGCAACACAATAAGAGGGATTCATAAATCATCATATTTCAGATAACTAATTGACAGAAATCTGCCCCAGAGGAATCTTGGAGTTTCAACAGCTCTTTACAATGAAGGACTCTCTAACTGGGAGCTAGAATCTGCTTGAGCTTTGAACCAAGGTCAACACTCAGGTCAACAAATGTGAGTTTAATCAGCCCAACATGGAGACAGATCTTATGGTAAAAGCTGCTTTATTTAATAATGTGCTGTTCAGCTCTGCGTGCTGAGGAAAGCACTGCACGTGGGGAGAGAGGGGTCTAAATCACCCAAACCCAAACAGGATCACAGAATCGTCAAAATCAGACCTTAAAGCCCACCCAGTGCCACCCCAGCCATGGCAGGGACACCTCCCACTGTCCCAGGTGCTCCAGCCCCAGTGTCCAGCCTGGCCTTGGGCACTGCCAGGGATCTGGGGCAGCCCCAGCTGCTCTGGGTATCTGTGCCAGGGCTGCCCACCCTGCCAGGGGAATTCCTTCCCAACATCTCACCTAACCCTACTTTATTTGAGTTTAAAGCCATCAAATCATTCCAAACCAACCAAACTCTGGAAGGAGAGAGGGTTTGTGTGGTTCTAATGAGAGCTGCAAATCAACGACAAGTGAAAATGTTCCCCTCACTGCCAACCCTCCCTACAGCTCCCCGTGCTCTGAGCACAGGTAAATCCCTGGAGAAGCCTGGAAAACATCCCAGTGGATTTGCTGGAGCAGCTGTTTGAGCTGGATGTTTGCTGGAGGAGACACCTGTAATGCAGATGGCAGGAAACCTGCAAAATATGTTCACTTCCATATTAATTGGGTTTTTTTGCATCCCCAGGTGGGGTTAAAAAAAAAAATTAAATTGTTCTGTAATTACATTGAACAAATTCCAATCCATTAATTTGCATTCATAATTTTGACACACGGCGAATTTTGTAATTTATTTTCTTTGTTGCCTTCTGTACACAACACATTCCAAAATGAAGTAAGACTTTTAGAGAGAAAAACTCTTTGTCAGAGGTTATTACTGAGATCTGACATGTCTAAACTTCTAGGGATGGAGAACCTACTACAGTCCCTTGAAAATTGTCATAAAAATTAACTTTAAATCCTGAATATTTAGCTTGAACTTCCAGCTATTTTGCCTGATGGCACTCTGGCTAGACTAACAGTGTGTTATTTAGAATTTCCTTTTTCCAGACTAAGCTTAGCCCTTGATCTTTGCTTTACCAAGAAAAAAAACACAACAGCTCAATTAGCTCCCTGTCTCTGCCCTCGAGGGCATGTTTCCAATCCTTTCATCGTTCACTGGTACATATCTGATCCCATTCCAATTTATCAGCATCTTCCTTGGGCAGTAGCCAACACAGAGGGACAGAGCACTGAAATAGTAGAATAGTCTGTCAGTAATTAAAATTCCTCCTTTTGCTTTATCTGAGGAACCCAGAATCTGCTCTGGCTGTGGTGTCTCCAAGGGACCACGTGTTCAGCCCTTATCTGCTGTGATCACAACAGGTTTGGGTTTGGTTTTTTTTTTAGTGACTGCTCCTCCAGGTTTCTTATACTGAATTTAACCAAGCATCAGCATTAATTTAAGTCCTGTGAGTTAACGAGTTCATTTAAACTGGAGGGAGAAGGAGGACGAGCGAGTGAAGAAGGAGGATGAGCAAATGAAGAACCAGCACAGCCGAGAGGGTGTGAGGCTCAAACCTGGGAAATTCCTGGAGTTGGGATGGGATGTTTGGGATGATGGGGTTGCATCTCTCCTTGCAACCTCCAGAATGATGGGAATGAGCTGTCTGTAGGGGAGTTTAGGCTGGATTTTTGGGAGAGGTTCTTCCCCCAGAGGGTGCTGGCACTGCCCAGGCTCCCCAGGGAATGGGAAGCTGCCAGAGCTACAGGAGTGTTTGGAAAACTCTTCAGGGATGCCCAGGGTTGTCACTCTGTTCTTTTGAGTTCTTCTAAGCTTTCTGATGTTTACATTCTTGTAATGAACTTTCTCACATGCTTTTCTGTAAATACTTATCGTTTTGCATTCTTTTCTGGAGGAGGAGAAATTTGATGGACTGTTGGTTTGTCCAGTGTCATTTTAGAGGTGGCACTTTCACCCTCGAATTCACTGTCACTTTTGGAAATCTATAAATGTTGGAGTCAGAATTAAACTTTTCTCTTTTTTACCTTGGAGAATCCAATGTCCGTGTCTTTCTATTTCGTGTCCTAGAGTGACACAGGGTGGGATTGTCGGGGTGTCTGTGCAGGGCCAGGTGTTGGGGTGATCCTTGTGGGCTTTTTCCAGCTCAAGATATTCCAAGATTCCATGTGGATTCAGCTCCCTGCTTCCCATGCTGTGACCTTGAACAAGTCCCTTCAGCTCCTTGTTTCTCCCTTCCCTGCCCGTGCGATGCAGAGGATAATATTCCTCGTAGCACTGGGGGAGCTGGGAGGATAAATAGATTAGAAAGATGAGCCAGATCATAGCTTTATTTCCATTTACAATGTATAAATGTATATGAACACACTTTCTCTCTTCTGCCCAAGCATAAAATGAAACATTTAGAAGGTAAGATCCAAAGAATTTCATTAAGAATCCATCGCAAATTGCAAATGACACCTCATGGATTGGAATGTGAATTGTGAGCTGGGTGTTGCAGAAGTGTAAAATTATTCCATAAATTATCTATGACAAAGTCAAAAAATGTATCAGTCAAAGAATGTATCAGTAAAGCCATCGTTTATTTTTAGTTCCTCAAACTGTGCACAGCCACATGTATAATACAGCAATAATTATTCCACTGCCACTTGGTGAAATAAAACCAGAAAGGCACCATGAAAAGTAAAAAATAATATGAAATTCATTTGTGAGATTGTGAGATTTCTGCCTGATGACGTCTTTGAAAGCACCCTAATGTTACATTAATCAGTCTCCTCTATCATGCAGAGAGATTATGTGGTTCTAGCTCACACATTTTCACATTTTAATACTCAGCTGAAGATTCTCCTCACATGTCAAGGGATGGGATGGATGCATGGATGGTACCTCATCTATCCTTCATAACACTTGGGACAGAGTTGATTCTGCTGAATTTTATACTGAGCTGAAGTTCAGTTTAAGAGTCCAGGAAATGGGTTAGAGAAAGGTGGAGGAGCAGAAAGTAGAGTTGGTTTCTCCCTCTCCTCCAGTCCTTTGCTAGCAGCAGGATGGACCTGGATGTCTGCAGACACATTTCCATTGTCTTTAGATTGCCTCGTTAATTAATTATCCAAAAACTACAAAATCCATGGTTTGAAATCCTTTGAAAGTCCATTTAAACAGTCTGGTGCTGTGCCATTATCAGACAAACAAATGAGACAATTAATGGGTTTAAAAGTGATTAATTATATCAAAAATTATGGACCATCTGGAAAGACTCCCTTGAGATGTGAGTGAGAAGTGTGATCTTCCAAAACCTGGTGTGGTGGGATGGGTCACTCTTATTCCAAATAATCCAGGTTGTCCAAACTGGGTGCTGTCAAGGTGATGGTCATTTAAAGGCTGGACTCTATGATCTCAGAGTCTTTCCAACCTAAATGATTCTGATTTATACCAGATCACAAAGAATTTGATGACATCAATATCAAAGGCCATGTAAATATTTACACACTTAGAAACCTCCCTCCATAAAGGAAATATTAATTTCATTAATGGCAACAGGAATAGTTCGAACATCATCCTACATTGAAAATTTAATATTCAGCTGGTTCTGAACAACTACACTGAGGTTCCTTAGAAGTATTTGCATGTTTGCAATTATTCAGCTCCAATTTTCTTCAATCCCAAGGAACAAGGCATGACATTTTTCCACATTAAGATAAACTGAGCACGTTAGTCAAGTCCTACAATTTTTTGCATTGCACTGTTTATAATATTAATAGCTGTGCTTTAAGAAGTTCACTATTGAACTGTCAGGAATGATTTGTTACCAGGTGTTAGCATAATTTGCCAGCTGTCATATTTTAATCATTTTTATTTGCCTAAAATCTGACACTTAACTTTAGTTGGTAAATCAAGACATATAGCAGCACTTATTTGATGCTACACTAGCTAAGGATGGAAAAAAAATGTGTGTCCTACAAGTGATATTTGTATTTTCAGGCAGAGAACAGATTCTGAAGTCCACTGTCATTCATAATTCACAGTGAATCGCTCCTGCTCTCCAGAAAAGCTGTTTTTATTTAAGTAGTTCAAGCAGCTGCTGCAGGCTCTTGTTCAAGTGTATTTTCACTCGTGTGAGGAGTTCCAGCAAAGCTTTTCAGCTGGATTTGGTGAGGAAAAGCTACTCCTCATATAATGAGAGGAGAGACTGAGATCTTGTGCTCTGTTATCATTGTTCTTAAAGCCACAAATGAATTCAAGGCTGCTCTGTTGTTGTAAGTTCATGTCAAGTGTTCTTAAAAGTCTGCATGAACATGAGATGAGGCTGTAACTAATTAATTATCAGTACCTGAACAATGAGGAGGAGACAGATGAATACAGATGCTTGTCAGATGAGCTTGAATTTTTTTATTAGTATTCATATTTACTTGCACGTCAGATAAAAGATAAGTGTGTGAAAGGCACATTTTGGTATTAGAAAAATACTTGATTTTTTCCATGAAAAATCGTATTTTGAGCATTCACTCCACTTGTTTTCGATAGAAATATTATCTTCTCTACCGTGGATTAAAAGGTGATTGATTACATGCAACGATAAAAAAAAAAATTTATTAAATTGCAAAGAGTTTTATGAGTTTCACCAGCAACTCATTGAATCTGATTTTATTACCTGATATTTTCAACCTAAAAAACTCCAGAATCAATGACATGAGAATGCAGAAATGTGCTTTTGTAGTAAAAAATGGCTGTAGAATTTAAGGCTGAAAATAGAGAAACATCACAGAAGTGATAGGAAGAATTTCTTTCTGGCATGGTTTCATTTAGGATATATATGTAAATATTATATATATATATATATAATATAGACTCATGGAAATGCACTGACTCATGAAAAAAAGTGAAATTGCAGATAAAGAAATATACACAAACTTGTGGATAGTTACAGAATAGGGAACAGAAAGGAGGCATCATAATTTGAGAGTCATAAATTGTATAGTAAGAAGCAGAAAATTAGCAAAAAGCCATGGGAATACTTCCTCAGAGTGAAACAGCAATTGGTAGGGCTGCATCTTTTGAGACTTTTAAACCCAAATTCCACTGCTTTTGGATCATTGTCCCAGTTTTTCATGTCTGTTTGCATGTGGATCAACACAACAAGCCTTTAAATATCATTGGAATTGTTGGCTGTAACTGTTTACAGTGATACCACAACTGGAGCAATTAATGTGGATTCATAAAGATTTACGTCAGAGAGTTTTGGCATCTTTCTAAATATTAATATTGCACCCAAAGTTCCCCTAAAATAATCCTTGTAGTTCATCTTGCTGGTCAAAGAGTAATTTCCAAAAGGCCTCTGAAAACCTCAGCAGATGGTGAGGACAAACCTCCCAGCTTTTCCTAAACAAGAATGTACTTCCATTCTTAAAAAATATTTGTCTTGTCTCTTGTTTGAATATATCTTGGTTCAACTTCCACTCTAATGACTTTTCCATTAAGGATCTTCTCAGTATCCAGAAGAATTCTCCTTTGTGAGGTGGCCTGGTGCAGGAGCCTGCCCTGAAAATGGGGAGCAGCTCCTGGTGGGTTCTAAGGACCTTCAGTGCCCTTTTAATGGAGCTCCCTTTCAATAGGAACCAAACCAAACCAAACCAAACCCTTGATTTCACACAGAGAATAATTTTCCTCCCCTGAGAAATTTGTAGGCTTTTTCCCCCAAATTTTTTCCACCAGCACTGGAATATCTCCAGAGAAACCAGCATGGATTTACATCCCCTCTGCTGTCAGGAGCATGGATCCTTTCTGCTGGTGAATCCTCTCAGAGCTGTTGTTCCTTTGCTGTGTGGAAAGCTAAATAATTTTCCTTGGGATAACATGCCAGGTACCCAGCTAAATTTAGCAGAAATGGCCTCATTCTTGTCTTCTAAGTACATATTTGAATCTGAGTGTATTAAACATTCTCATTCTGGGGAAGAGGTGAGTGAGGGATCCAGAATGCTCTTTATTTTTCTCTGCTCTCATGATTATTTACCTGCACATCAATCTTTGTGTCATCTGAAACTTTTACCAGCCAATCATTACTGAAAATGATTAATAGCAGTAAGCAGATACCAGCAGAATCCCAGCTCTGCACTTAATTATGATTCCCCTCTGATGACTCTGTTTCAGATCCATCAGCTTGCTCATTTTTAATAGATTTAACCTCTGTTTTATTGCTATTGAGTAATTCTCATTTTTAATCAGAATATTCCCAAGGCTGAGTCAGATACCCTACAAAAGTCAGAGTGGCACAGAAGCCATGCTGGTGATGTTACCAGTGAAATAAAATTGGGGTTGTTTGTTTGACAGGACCCTTTCGTGGGATCATGTGGAATGACAATCACGTTCCCATCTTCACTTCTTCCTCTTGAATCAACAGCTTTAATTCTATTATTTGCCCAGGACTGAGGTCAGGGGAAGTCATTCAGAGGTGCCAAGGTTGTTCTGGCTGTGCATCTGGAGCACTGCCACAGCATTAGTGCTCCAACAATCTGTTGGAATTTCTCTAGGATCAATCATGTATTAAAAACCAACATTCTCCTAGGATAACACCACCAGGCTACGGGGATCACCTTCTGTAGATGGTATCAGGGCTGTCAGTTTTAAAATGTATTCTCATGTCAGTTTTGTTTAACATCCTCAGTAGTTAATAGCTGACTCCTAAATACTCCATCCTCGTATTTCTTTGGAAAGTAGGAGATGTGAATATTTATGAAGCATTTCCCTGCATTGTTATTAACAACCTTATCATCACTATTGTGAAGTGATAAACCCAGAACACCGCTGGGATTGCTTTTGTACAAAAACCCCTTATAATTGTGTCTGATTTTCCTCAACAGTTATGAGTGGACTTTTCCTGAGAATTAAGCTTTCTTTTCAGCTTACTGTAATTCTAAAGTCCTTCCACTTATTCGTATTTATATACTAGGGATTTTTTCACATTTAATATCTGATTTCATTTTATACCTTCCACAGAAGGAACATTTTGCCCCTGGTTAACAAATCAGCTTAGCAACTTCTTCAAAAATGCTACTTCTCACTTCAATTTTTCACTAGGCAATCTGAAATTTTTCTCTTCCCACATCCCTGTGCAAATTTTTGTGTCTCTCTGGGACCTATGATCGTCAAGTGTTGATTCACTCAAAAAAAAAAGTTTGGACCATCTCATATGATCATCGTGCACTGCACACCATCAGGATTATCCTACAATAATGGCGTTAAACCTATAGGGCAGAAAAACAAAATATCCAAGAATGTGTTCAAAAAGAAGAATTCTTTATTTCTTTAGATATTGGGAAAAAAATCTTCCCTATGAGTCCCTGGCACAGGGTGCCCAGAGCAGCTGTGGCTGCCCCTGGATCCCTGGCAGTGCCCAAGGCCAGGCTGGACATTGGGGCTGGGAGCACCTGGGACAGTGGGAGGTGTCCCTGCCATGGCAGGGGTGGCACTGGATGATCTTGAAGGTCCCTTCCAATCCCAGCCACTCCATGACTGTAGTAAAGTATGGCTTAAATAACCCAAATTTTTGGATGTAATTAATCAGTTAAATATTCTTGTAAACTTCCATGCCCTGAGTGCAGCTCTGCTCTCATCTTCTCAGGGCTGTGTGGCTCTCCGTGGGTTACAGTGACGCTCACACCTTCACCAGCTTATCTGTAGGATCTGGCTTTCTTTGGCTCAGATATCCAGTGAGGGTGTTAGAAACCTGACTAATGAGGACTTGGGAACAGTGCCTGGAAGTGAGGTAGAAGCCAGGAGATATTAACTAAAAGTTTTCAGTCAATAACATTAAGCAGAAAACCCAGCCGAGAAAACCGTCATGTTTTTGGGCATTTCACGAGGAGAATGAAAGACAAGATTTCAACTGACAAACTCTTTGTTGTGACTGTTCTTCCAGTTCTCCTTGTAACTGACAACAGGAAAAAAAAAATGATTCCTTCCACATTTTCTAAGTTGTGACAATGGCTCAGCTATAAAATCACAGAATCAGTAAGGTTGGAAAATCGCTCTGAGATGATCAAGAATTAACCCAACACTGCTGATATATTGAAATAATTTTGTGGTTTATTATTCCTGCCAGAGTTATGATTTCTTCTGCTAACGATATTTCCACTTGAGAATTATTGCATTTTGAAGAAGTTGCAAAACCTGGCACCTCTCACCTTGAGAGGAGCAGCTGAAAAACGAAACACTCAGCGGAGTGTGGAGAGGACCAAAAGGAGACACGGGAACAGGGTCTGTGTTAGGGAAGGATGGATGTCTTCTCCAGGTCTTCCACATGGAATCATTCATTTTATCTGGAAGGAATATTTGGGTAAGACAAGGTAAGTTTTTCTCAGTGTGAAATGAGTGAACCAATGGAGGAATCCCTGGAGCCTTTGAAACCTTGGGAGGTGGAGGATCTTGGAACCAATTCTACACCAAACACCACCAGCAGTGGGGAGGAAGGAGAAGGGATAAATCAGTGGGCCTCTGAGGATGAACTCAAAGTCCCTTTAGAGCAATCTTCTGTGATTTCACATTCATGTTGTTTTTCTAGAACAAAAGCCCTGGCAAACCAAACAAGGAAAAATTATTTCAAGGCTCAGGGACATTTATTGCCAGCTACAAAAAATGACACGTCATAAAAAGTTAGTTAATATATTAAATATGTCATTATATTTATTATAACAATTAAAATAGCAAAAGCTTAATAACTAATGAACATTGTGAGAACTTTGCTTTCAAATTAATTTGGTGATGAAGAATTGTTTTTGACAACAGCATTTATCATGGTCTACCTAGAACTGTTGTAGATGTTTGTTGTACTTAATAAACAATGATAAATATATCTTTGTGCAGGAGAGTAGCTTAAATGTGTGTTGTGCAATCTTCTTGAGAAACTGTAGCCAAGACTAATTAAATGATTCTAATTAAAACTGTGTGGATAGAAAGGAAATTAATGGCTTCATTTGTACTATTTGTTTATTTCATTGTCAAGTGTACTGGATATAATTGCAGTGCAAAGAAGAAATCATCAAAATTATTTTTTCTTCTTTTAGTTCCCTGTTCCATCAATTTATTGAAGAGGCTTCATTTTCTCTATCTTTAGAGGCAAACAATGCTGACAAAATGTGAAACCTCAACAAAGTTATTTTCTTGTTTGGAGCTGTTAGATGGAGAATACATTTATTGAACAAAGTAAAGGTTAAGCTTCAATTAAGCATTCTAAATATATTTTGTGAGCTATTGAAAAGCCATAATGTCTCAGCCCACATGGTTCACTGGAAGCTTGGAACAAAATAAATGAGAATAGAAGCAGAAGGAGTGCTCAGATGGTGAATCTCTAACACGTGGCTTACAAAAGAATGTGGTGTTACTCCTACCATCTTTTATGGACAGTTTCTATCAGATAAAGTAAGCAAAAAAAATCCTTATTAATGATATTTTCCTTTTTTTAACTGCAAGCAGAGTCTCAGACACAAAAGCAGAAGAACACCTGATTTTTTCCCCAGGCTGAGGTTTACATTTCACCAGTTCTGTGGGGACTCCTCAGATCCAGGGAACAATAAATCAGATTATTGATCCAGCTCCTACAAGCAGCTCCGCATTCTTTTATGTGTGTCTGGAAAACTGCAGATTGGAGCAGCCTCCTTCTCCTTCTCCTTCTCCTTCTCCTTCTCCTTCTCCTTCTCCTTCTCCTTCTCCTTCTCCTTCTCCTTCTCCTTCTCCTTCTCCTCCTCCTTCTCCTCTTTCTCCTTCCCTGTCTGCTGCAGGGAGCTGGGAGGGACCAATGGGATCCTGCGAGAGAGGAACTCCATGGGTTTCTTTCAGGACACTCAGCACTGCTCAGGTAATTCCTAATTCCCTTTATTGAACTTGAACAGAGGCAGAATTGTTTGAGAATTTCATTCCAACTGAAAGATTCTGAAATTCAGGAGCTTAAAATATGTTTATGTTTGGGCTGGACTGTGCTCCTGGAATTCATTTTTTTGCCCTGTCAACATTTCCTACAGAAAGCAGATGTTCTTTGCTGAAATTTCTGATTAATCAAAAATACAGTTTCCCTTTTAAAATTTGTTTCAGTCGAGCAATTTTGACAACTGAACCATAGCTAAATCCTTTATGCTGAAAATAAAATTCGTCTTTATGTTTTTTGCCTAAATGTGCTTCAGCAATGCCATACACAAACTAACTTTTATAGCCCTGATAAGTGGAAAAATGTGGGAAATGAGAGTATATTTGAAAATGCTTCCATTAGGGACGTTTGTTAAAGCTGGCTAAACTAATGGCTTATTTTCTGCCTAAATCAGAGAGATGAATCTTTAAAATCAGAACAAAAAAAGAGCTCTGCTGAAACATAAAGTCTCGACTAAAACAATTCTCCTCAAGGGCAGGAGACTCGTCATCCTTCTCAGGGAGTGCTTTTTCTTTGCCTCCACTTCTCATAAATGCCGTGTTGGATGGAAGCCCATCACGGCCTCGCGCTGCCGGTGTGGCGCTGGGCTCTGGGAGATCACCTCGGCCTGGAGAGCTCTCCAGAGGCACCCCAAACACAGGAGTGAAGTGCTGAGGGAGCAGCTGCAGCCCTGGCTCAGTGTCATGGTGAGATATGAGGTCAGGTAATGAATGGAGCTGTGGACCTTGCTCTTACTCTGAGCGCACAAACCGTGGGGCACTGCTGCTGGACTGGTTTGGACTGGAACCCCAGAGCTCTCACTGGGCTGGTTCCTGCTTGTGCCACTGCGGGGTGAAACGTGAAGGGGAGAGCCTTATGTCTGCCCTGAACAAGCCTTGGAGATTTGGGTTTGTGCCTTGTCTGGTTTGGCCCATGGGCTGAAGGCTCCTGTGTGGCTGGAGTGGCTGTCACCAGCTCCTGGTGTCATTGTCCTGTCCAGCACTGCCCAGAGGGGTCATTCCTCATGGGCAGCAGTGTCTGAGCTGGGGATGGGCAATGAGGAGAGGCTGAGGGAGCTGGGAAGGGGCTCAGCCTGGAGAAAAGGAGCTCAGGGGGGACCTTGTGGCTCTGCACAGCTCCTGCCAGGAGGGGACAGCTGGGGGGTCGGGCTGTGCTCCCAGGAACAGGGACAGGAGGAGAGGGAACGGCCTCAGGCTGGGCTGGGGCAGGCTCAGGGTGGACAGCAGCAGGAATTTCCCCATGGAAAGGGTGCTCAGGCTTTGGAACTGCCCAGGGAGGTTTGGAGTGCCCATCCCTGGAGGTGCCCAAGGAATTCCTGGAGGTGGCACTCGGTGCTGTGGGCTGGGGACAAGGTGGGGATGGGCACAGCTGGGACTTGACCCTGCAGGTCTTTCCCAAGCTCAGTGATTCTGTGATCCTGTGGTCAGGAATGGTCAGGGGATGTGCCTGGGTCTCACACCCCTGACCCCACTGATTTGTAGGCCCACACGAGGCCCTGCATGGTGTGCAGCTGCCTCCAGCTGCAGCGTGGGTTAAGCTGGCTGCTTCATCATCAGTGTCATGTTTTATTGGGGCAATCACTGTGCTATCAGCAGCTGGAATGCTCTGAGGACAGAAGCACAGCAAGTTCAGCAAAGACACTACTTTTTATTAGATCAGCTGATGTAGCTGAAAGAAAAGCAGACAAGATCTTTATTTCCCACGGGAAACTCGCTTTGGATGTGAAATAGAGGTCTTCTGTTTCCCATCAATATACTGCCAGAAGTTCGGGGTCCTGGATCTGGGTGGGCAGGCAAAAATAACAGAAAATTAAATAAAATGCACGACAGATGACTGTGGAGGTGTGGAATGGCACCTTTATAAAGCCAGATTCACCTTCCCTTTCCCTGTGATGTGATGCTCACATGGTTTTACCTCCCACATGTGCCAGGCAGGAAATTGCCAGATGCAAAGTGAGCCACAAACTTTCTTTGAGTCATTTGTGAAGGTGCTAACCGACAAAAAAATCATCTGCAACTCTCAAGAGAAAGGCTGTGATTTTGTGTTACCAGCTCCTGCTCACAGGGGTAAAAAGGTGAAGCTGAGTTACCCAACCTGGTGGTGTTTTCCTATTAATTAAAGTCATTGCACTAAATAGATTTTAATGGCAGAAGGGTGTAAGCTACACCATACACAGCCAGGAGCTGTTTTCCACCAGCTGTGAGGAATCATTGCTCAATAACAGTGAGAAGATCTCACTCTTTGCTCCTTGAGTGTTGCTGTGGTGAGCTGCAGCAGTAGGAACACACAAGTGTTGTAAAGTTCCTTGAAAAAGAATACAAAAACATTACTACAGGACTTCCCTGCTTTGGCTGGAGAGCCTGAGAAAACAAATTTGCTTTATAAAATTTTTCCCTTTTAATTGCCTGAAAAGTGTCCAAAAATGAAGCAAATTCATTTTTTAAAATTCTTTTTGGCTTGGTTTACTAATCTGTTTGCTACTTGTCATTCTTCAATGAATATTTCATACAAGCCAGCTTCAGCTTGGGTATTGTTTTTTCCTCTCCACTGTGAGGATTCTTTTGAGCGTTTATTATTCACATTCAATAGTGCAAGGGGTTGATTTGACACCTGGGTCAAACGGAGGCTTTCAAGAAGCCACAGACCACTCTTTCCTTGAGGCCAGGCATGACAAACATCCCCAGTGTGAGCTGTGAGGGGTCAGCAGGAGCTCTCAGGCTGGTACACTTCAGAATATTCTGCTCTGGGTGTGAACCCAAAGCTATTTTGGGGCAAAAAAATACCCCCGTTTTCTATGGATACCCCTCCACGAGGGCATCCTACAAGACAAAACAATCCCTGGTGTTTAGGATACAAATCCTGATGCCACAGAACTGAAGGGCCAACACACCTTGCTGTGGGATCACCTTCCCCTGACCCCACCAGGAACTTCTGCCCCCTTCCCTGCCTTGTTTTGAGGAGGGAACAAAGAGGACTCAAAGGAAAAACTGGATTTCCTTAAGAGCCAACATTACTTTTCCTGGCTTCTTTAAAAGCATCAGAGGTAACTTTGCTGACTGCTTGGCTCTAAAAAGAACAGCAGGGATCAGATAAAAGGAGGACACTTGCTTTTAATTGTCTCTTTCCCTTCTCCCCACCCTTATTTCAGGGCAAGATTGCCCAGCGGAGTGGTTTTTTCTTTACATGATTTTTTTTTTTTTCTCTGACTCTGGATGACAGTATATTATAAATCCAGCAATCTTGCCACTTTCCTATGGAGCAAGTGACAAATGGAAGGAAGCAAAATGTGCAGAATTAGTGAGCTTGCTGTTAGGCCTGAAGTGCAGGTGTGTGTGTGCCACATCTCCAGTTTTGTGCCTCTGTGGGGAAGGGGCACTGGAATAACCAGGGAATACTGCTGTGCAGAAAAGTAGGAAGCTGCCTGAGTATTAAATGAGAGGAAAATCAATGCAGTCCAAAGGTTGCCTCCAAGGAAACAAAACAGCATTTATAGCTACGTCTGTCTTGCTTCTTTTTGCCTGAAAACGCTGCTTGTTTGGCAAAACTCCTCCAGGATGGAGGCTGAGCTCCAGCATGGCTGGGAGTATTTTGGCCACAGGGCATTGTTTCTTCATGTCCTGGCCAAAATACTTCCATGTGCTCTCCAAAATGAATTTTGGCCAATCTGAGCCGATTTGGCTGAAACAGCAGGTAGGAAATGGTTTGTTGGATCAGGGGGAGAAGGTGGAGCAGGGAAGGAGTGACCATGGAGGAGACCCCACTGTCCCACACTTGGAATTCTTCAGCCATCACACCCAACAGGACTGAAAGGGTGGATGGTTATCAGGGATAAAAGGGTCCCCACATCCTTCAGTCCTTCTCTCTGCCATCCCTTTCCCCTTTAGCCACCTTGTCCCCAGATCTGGGGTAACTGGATGATGTGAAGTGGCTTTAGGCTTCCTTGTTGCCGTGTCTGAGCCACCCACCTGCCAAAGTCCACAGTCACGGTTTGCTTCCCTACAGATTTCCCATGGGGAATGAAATGTGCTGGAAACCGAAAAACCCAATATCAATTTTCTTCTATCCTTTTATTTTATTTGATTCAAGATTCAAGGACTGTGAAACATTTCTCCATTGTTCGGCCTCAGAGCAAATTTACATTTTATTACATAGATCATATTTTTTCCCTCTGTGTTTATGACCATGGACAGCGAAAGTGAGAGAATGAAGAGAGAAATAAATACGTATACATGAGTAAAAGAAATTACATCGCTCACTAAAGCAGCCTCAATGTCACAGCTGAAAACAGGCCCCTGTTCATATGCAGCTCACAGGTAACACAAATTTTCAGAAGCATTTTTAATACAGATGATGTATCACCTAATTACATAATCACAGGATGCTTTGTAATGGCTCAGTGATTTGGGGGAGATAAAAACTTCTCTGGCAAGCTCCATGTGATCATAAGCTTTAAAACTCCAGAGGGGATTGCCAGGTTCTATATATGTTTTTGTCAGCTTTTTAATTTGATATTTCCCTGAAATCATTAGACTATAATGGGCTATAAAGGAGGAAATGTGCTTTGCTTTTTTTGTTGTTTTTTTTTTTTTTTATTTTAATGCAAACATCTAAAATAGATTACCAAAACAAAAGTTAGTTAAATTTGATCTAAAAGGCCAAATTCATCTTTTTCTCTGTGGATAAATAGTTCTAAGATAGTAAAAGTGTTAGGGGAAAATTGAGAAAATAGAGTAAATGGAACAAAATCCATCAGAGGCAGGAACGAATGGATGATGTTGTGGTACAAATTGGCACTTCATCATTTCAGCTTAGGACAAGTGCAACGTAGAATGAGGTGGTTTTGTAAAGGTCAGGGCCTACCTTGTGACCTTCTTGCTCAGCTGTTCAGTTGTGGGAATAACCCCTCCAGGGCCATGGGCTGGGTGAGCCACAAGTGCCAGATCTGTGTCATTCAGCGGTGGCCGAGACCCTTCTGCAATTTTAAAGGTATAATAACTCTGCTTTTCCCATGTCACACTGTAGCTGTAGCTCCTCTCTGCTGCTGGGTCACAGCCCTGGAGCTGCCTGGAGAGAAGCTTCCTGTGTCCTGTGAGTAATTGACTTTAAACAGCAGAATGCCACCCTAGGACACCTTGGAATCAGGACTTTTTATAGCATCAGAGTGGCTTGGGGTGGAAGGGACCTCAAAGCCCATCCAGTGCCACCCCTGCCATGGCAGGGACACCTCCCACTGTCCCAGGTGCTCCAGCCCCAGTGTCCAACCTGGCCTTGGGCACTGCCAGGGATCCAGGGGCAGCCCCAGCTGCTCTGGGCACCTGTGCCAGGGCTGCCCACCCTGCCAGGGAACAATTCCTGCCCCATATTTAATCTCACCCTGCCCTCTGCCACCTGAACAAACACTTTTGTGTAGCATGAGCCTACAAACGTGAATCTCATCAGAAATTAAGCTCCTTGATCCTGATAAGGACTCAGATCCCTGGGGCTCCCCATGACCCTGGGGGCTGCAGCCAGAATTGCCAGAGGTGTCCCAGCACGTTTACTGCAGCGAGATAAATTAATAATTAGGCAGGTAGATGTTGAACTATCTCTGTGGAAGGCAGTTGTTATCTGCTTTGACTGATAGCTTAATTAACACTGAAATTAGTGGGTTAATTGTGGGAGGGAGAAGAGGAGGGTTCCAATTAATGGATTGATAGCGTTGAGATATATACTTTGCTAGACACTTGCTTCCATGAAACCCTGAAATGACCCTGTAAATCATGCCTGATCCTAAATGATTGAAGGTCCCTCCTCCTTTTGAGAGAAGCCAAAATCAAGCTGCCAGCCTGGCAGAGACCAGGCCAAGTCCTTGTCCCCTTCTGTCCCCTCCATGGTGGGAATGACACTGTTCATTGTGCAGGAGCACAGAGCTCCAGGGCTCAGCTCCCTCACTGCTGTTAAACATTTGCCACTTCAACAGAGCTCTGGGAGAGTTTGGATGGGTTGTTTCACTGAAAACAGAAAAAAAAAATGTTGGTGTGCAATTGGGAAATTCATTTCCAATGAGTCTGCCACCAGAGAATCCAAAGGCTTGGCTCCTCAGCAGATATTAAAATGCTGCCACTTTCATCATGGCAAATCAGGAGAAGCTGTTCAGTGGAGCAGGCACGGGCTCTTTAGTGCATGGGAGCTTAATTTGCTGGTGGATGTGCTGCAGAGCCCTCTGTGCCCTGCTTCTACACCTTCCCCAGCTGCGCACGGCATGGGAGAGAGAGGATGGATGGTGGGACAGCCCTGGACACCAGAGACACCACAGCACACACTGAACCTGCCTCTGAACCCTGCCAGCACTAAACATTTAGATAATTAAAAGTGAGATGTTGGAGGAGGTGGATGCTACTTCATCACCCAGATGCATTTCTGCACATAACTGTGAAACACAAGGCAGCAGCCACGATTATTTCTCCAGTTCCTGATATTAAAGGATTTCTGGGTTCATTAACCAGCCAGGTCTGTAACAGTGTCTGATAAATTGAGTTGCCTTTTGTACAGCTGCATTATCTTCATGTCTTTTCCAGAAAGCGGAATTTTACTGACAAGTGCGTGTCACACTTCCATATCTCGCATTGATTTTCCATTAATCTGCATTTCCTCTCGCACTTGGAGGGAAGTAACGCAGAGCTACACGCTGTCCTGATTAACACCTGAGTGTAGCAGCATTTGTGGCGTGCTTGATTATTAATAGAACAAGTGCAGTTAATTGCATTGGTCGAATCGTCCCTGTCACTGATTAATGACTAAGTGCACTCCTTGTGTTTTCAAGATCTGAGGTGGAAAAGGAAAAGCACAGAGATTCATGTACTGTCTGAAAGGATTTTTTTTTTAAATTATTTTTTTTGTGACAAAGACAACTGTTTGGAGAGAGAACATTTGATATCTTATTATAGACTGTAAACATATACCATCTAAAATTAAACAATTTTAGTCTTGGCTTTTGTTGCAGTCATAGGGAAATGTTACCGATGCAACTCAGTGTGATACAAAGTGCTTTCTGAAAGATTTAATATAGTGCTTCTCCTCTGACTGAATTTAATCAAACTGCATTTTAAACAATACCTTGCCAGTCATGAAAATCACTGTAAAATGTAGGAATAAAAGTGTTCCATGTGATGCATTTGTGCTACAGCAGCCTTCTTATGCAGCCTCCCTTCTCAGCAGCTCAGTATATGTTAATACCATCATCTCTCTTTGAATTTTAAATCTCAGGAGAAAAAATAAAAAGGTGGGTAAGTTCCCCACAGTACTGCTGCTATTTTAAGTTGTCTTCTTTTGCATTCTCAACAATTGCCCTCGCTCTTCAATGGACTTTGTACAGCAGAGTTAAGTACTTGCATTTTTGAAGGTGAAAAGAAATCAAAATAGCAATAGCAAAAAACCTGAGTCAGAGCACATAATCCTGTGATACAGGGCACCAGGTCCATGGAAAAACACTGTCAAATAACTGGATTCATGATGGGAAATGCACTGAATGAAGTAAAATGCAGGCCACAGCTAAGGCAATTGCCACAGGAACACCCAGAATGAAAGGTGCCACTGACACAGAGCACGTAATTCAGGAGCTGGTGTGTGTGGAGAGGAGCAAACACAACCCCAGGGGTGTTCCTGATGGACAACGAACCAGAGCCATGGAGCAGCAAGGTCTCTGCTTTCAGTGCTTGTCCTGAGCCTGCTGAGGAGCCATTTTGGGAATGCTTTAGCATTTTCCCCACTCCATGCTCTCCAGGTGATATCCCTGCCCAGCAGTTATCCCTGCAGCACAGGTTATCTTGGCTGCTTGGTAACGCCTGGGAGTCATTTCATGGATCAAGTAGCTGCCCTTGGTCTCCCTGTGCACAGGTCTCTTCCCAAAATATTCCTAATAATCTCTTAAAGCCAAGCTGCATTGGGAATGTACCTGATTTCCCACTGCTTATCCAGTGATGGATCCTCACAGCCACAAATCCTTTTTTTTGGCACCATGCGCAGCAAGAGGGCAGAGAGAAAAGTCCCATATTTAGGACACCTAATGCCTCATCTCCATGGTCATGGGCTGGCAGAGGTTTTCTCCTGGTTTACACACAGCAAATCCTGCTCCTGGTGGAACAGGGTAGGACTGTTGGGATGTTTGCATAGGGCCATGATTTGGACTTGATGATCCTCAGGGATCCCTTCCAGCTCAGTGTATTCCATGATTCTATGGTCCTCCTTTTCTACCTTCTGTCCATTGTGTTTCCAGGTAAGTTTGGATAATATATCTGGTTTTTTGGCCAGCTCCTGGCCACCTCTATGGACATTCTTTAAGTGACAAACTCACTCCCAGAAGCTGTCAAAGTCCCTATACCAAAACCACCTCTCAGGCCCATTTGGTCTTAGAGAGGAATGCACAGGCACAGCAGTGCACAGAAATTGTTATTTCTCAGGCTGAAATCTAAACCTGCCTTCTCTCTCCCAAGGGATGCCCTATCTCCACTTCATAAAATGGTTTGGGTTGGAAGAAACCTTAAAATTCATCCAGTTCCAACCCCCGTGTGGTACCTGGGTGATTCTGGTGCCTCAGCACTGTGTGGTGTTATGGGAGCCACACGACAATGCAGAAACTCAAAATAAATGTCAAAAGCTCAGCAGAGAATGACTCAGAGCAGGAGAGTTGGAGGAAGTGGGTGGAGAATTACGAAGTTTCCACACATTTATCAGGCTTAGTCATAATCTCACTGCTGAGAAGCAAAACCATGACAAAAACTGGGGGGGAAGGTGGGGGTGTGAAGTGGCACTCCAGGTGCTTCAGCAAATTTAAAAAAAAAAAAACAGCCCTGGTGGCACCTCTGGAGTGCAGGTGAGGCAGGAACAGGAAATCTCTGTTGGTTTAAGGTCAGTCTCATCATGGATCTTCCCAAAGGAAGGAGGAGAAGAGCTTCACCCCCCTCACCTGGGGATAGGGACGGTTTGGCTTGGGATCACACAAAGCAATGTTCTGGTTTGATTCAGCAGCTGCAGGATGAGTGCTGGCATGCCAAACATCTCCATGGAAAATCAAATTCTCACAGAAACCACATTTCACATTGAAAAAAGATCTGTTCAGCCAAAAAACCAGAAAACTTTTGTGATACATTCCTCAGAGTATGGATTGGTCCTCATTGGTTTTTTTCATATCCCATGATTCTTTTTTCACTGGAAAAAAAAGATCTACAGATGTCTGAAGGATTTAGACCTATAGCCACAGCTCCCATCTTCCTGCATAATTCATAGAATCATGGAATGGTTTGGGTTGGAAGGGACTTCAAAGATTATTTAGTTCCAACCCCCTGCTGTGGGCAGTGCTACTTTGTACTAGAAAATTCAATTAAAACTAAAACTACAATCATTTATCTCATTTGCTCCTGACTGATCATAAATACAATGAAAATGCTTTTTTGTTTTTCCCTTTAAAATCTAAGAGCCATCACGATGCCACAAAAAGACAGCGAGCCACAGTTTGCCTTTTATTGGCCATGTGCCATGCCTGGGATGACAGTCAATAATGACCTGTCAAAAAATTAACACAGCTAATAAATACTCACCAAGGAACCTACCAGCCACTGGTAGCCACCAGTTGGAAAAGAAGGTTCTGGAGCTGTTGGGTCCCACACCTGGCACCCAAGCAGATGGAAAAGGAACACAGAGTGGGAGATGATGATTAATGAGGAAAACGCCCAGTGATAACAAGAATTGAGGCAGGAGCCCAGGTTTTGTCAGGTGTGGGGTGTGACCACACTCTGCAGGTGACACAGGACCTGCCAGAACTGCTGAGGTGCCACATAAACCACAGCTCTCCCTGGTGAAATCCAGGCATGTTCTGGATTTTCTGCTGGCATTGGAATTTTCACTTTCATCCTTCCAGCAAAAAGGAGGAGGGTGAGGAATAGTAATGATCTTGAGAAGTTTGGGATCAGGACATCTCAAATCCTGCAGGAATCCCCTCTGATGGATTTTGGACTGGTTTGGTTACCTGCTTGGCTTTGTGAGAAGCACAAGTTGCAGAACTGCACCAGCAATTTTTCATCAAGCCAATAAATTCTACTTGAGCTCCAGCATGACTGGACAATTTGGGAAATCAGGCCATGCATCACTCAGGAATTCCAGATTGATTTTGGAAGTCTGGGTTACAATGACCTGAATATTTACATGTCCATCCTCATGCTGGCTTTGGAGTCCAGCTGGGGACAGCACCCACGTGTCTACCTGGGAATAACTCCGGTTTCGTGGGGAATAGATTTAATTTGGGGAGAACAAAAGTGTAAGGGAATTGTCAATATTGCTGCTTTTGTCTGAGCTCTCTGCAGGGGTCTGAGAGCTGAGAGAGCCGAATTTCACCACAGCTATGCGAAGAGATCAGTGATTACTGTCCTGCCTTAAATTCAGGGAGCCTGGGGAGATGCTCAGAAAGAAAGGGAAGGTTAAGCAGAAAAGGAAACTGGTGGGTTCTGGTTTTCTGAGGAAGACATCCTCTTCAACTCTGGGATCAGACAAAACAAAGAAGTTTTTGGAGGACTGAGAAAAGGAGTATTTGTATCTTTTCTGTTTATGAACCTTTTCGGCTTCTCCTCAATTACCCAAATATATTAGTGAGCACAGACAAAAAAAATCAGCCCCAAATTCAGTCTCCATGAAACGCTTTTGAATTCCTGACTCCCCCTTCCTGCATTCAAACACAGACAGCTGCTGCTCCGGGCTGAAAGGATTCAACGCTTTTGAAATTCATGGAAATTGTGGAGAAATTCATGGGAACTGCTCCCTCCTGTGGAGCAGCTGCTGAGCAGGAGCTGCTCCCCAGGGCCTGGGGTGGCAGCTGTGGCTGCTCCCACCACCTGCATGGTGCCACCGTGCCCATCACCTCTGTGATGGCCAAGGATGCCATGGGTGGCTCTGGAATTCCAGTTGCCATTCTGGGAAGAGCCACCACGTCCAGGTGGAGAGCTCCCCACAGCACCACCCAACAGCTGGCAGGAGGGAAAGGGAAAAAGGAAAATTCTCATCACTCATGGCAGGAAAATTATTTATTCCTCTGCAAGAATGATGCAAAATCCTTGTGTTTGCCAAATCTAGATGAGAAGGGATGGGGCAGCTTACAGCTGTCTGGTGTGGTCAGCACAGTTTGGGGCTCTGAATGCCTTGTTCTGAGTTTTAAGGTGGGTTTTGCCTTGTGAAAGGCTGGATATAAATGGCTGTAAAATGAAAATATCAGGTTTCACAGTACAGTTTCCTGCCATTATTCCAGTCCTGTGGAAGAGGGAGGGCTGAAGCTTCAGGAGCGGGTGAATTGAATGTGTCCATGGGCACAGTCCCCACTGGCAGAGCTCTCTTGCCCTCCTGTTTTGTCCAGCAATACCCTGTGCCAGCTCTGCTTTGTTCATGAGAATACACAGTGCTTTAAGGAGCAAACTAAAAATACCCTGGTTCAAGGAAAAAAAAAAAGAAAAAATATTCAAATCACAAATGCAGAGCATTTCCAGGGCTTTCCCACACTCCCTTAAAGAAGGGGCTGCTCCGTGGGGTGGGACTGATCCTGCCGTGGGAGCTGCTCATCACAGCCTCCTCCACTCGTAGAATCCCGGTTTATTCCTGAGCATCCAGGGCTCCCACACTGCTGAGGGTGCTGGGACAGCCACATCTCCCAGGGACTCAATCCAGGGGTTGGACTGGCTCATCTCCTCCCCACCTGCAGCTCCTGCTGCTGTCTCAGCCTCCCACGGACACACTCCTGCTTCTCTCCTCCCAGTGATCTTCCTCTGAGCCCTCTGTCCTGCCCTTCTCCTCCATTATTTGTTCCTGTGCCTGGAGGAGCTGGGAATGTGCTGCTCTCAGAGCAGCCTGGCAGGGAAAGCCATGAAATACAGGTGTGCAAAGGTCACCTTCTCCCTCCTCTCTTACCACGTTTCATCTCATTCCAGGTGAGACCATTTGTGGTGTGAATATGTTTGAGGGAGGCTGACAAACACCTCTGGGCACATGGAAGTTGTCTGATCACATTAAATACATCGTTATTAGAGTTAACGTGGATTTCATAGGTGTTGTGGAGTCTCATCTAAATCAGTTTTCTCCACCCTAATTCAGCAGCAGGTCCTGCCTGGGCAGGTTCAGGTGTAAACTAGGCAAGACAAAAGGAAGGACAGGGGGAAAACTCAGTGAGTGGAAGCAAGGTACTGTGATTTTTCATTCATTTTTCAATTATTCTTTCCTATTTCCTTCCTCTTTCTCTTGCCTCCCTGGGCAGAAGTTAATCAGCACCTTTGAGCATTCGTTTCCTCCATTCCAGAAACTCTGTGCAAAGGTAGAAGTAGAGAGGCAGAAAAATAATAAAAAGTAAAATATATGCTATTGGCATGCCTGTGCCCAGCAGCACAATTTCTGATGTATTCCTGCTCTTGTCAAACACAAAATGCAAATTTAGAAGGATGTGCAAGAGGCAAAAGAGACGAGAACTTAATAAAAATATCTTCTCAGAAGCAATGAAGAGCCCATCATATCAATGTTCCCCAATCCAGTAAAATAGTCTAGACAGAGTTAAAAGGAAGCAAAGCAATTTTATATTCAGGATATGGTGGCAAAAGAAGGAATGGTGGGAAACAAATCTGTGTAAACTCCTGGTTTTGGAGTGGGAGCTCTGACAGACCTCTGGGACACGCTGAGGAAGCAGATGCAGCATTGGAAAAAAATCTGAAATGCTGGGGAGGATTTCAATGATTTTGACACTTACAAAATATAATGGAATGATTTCAGAAAAGGTGTTTGTTCCTGGGAAAAATTTCAGTACTCAAAATGTCTGAAAAAGACAGAAACAGGTGGGGTTTAAAATGCTGAAAGGAACCAAGGCTCAGTTCCCAGACCATCTGAATGAAGGGCTGGATTATTCTTGTACCAGCCATGAAATGTTGAGGAGCAAAAGAACAGGTGGATGGGGACATCTCTGTGATTTGAAATGGAATATAATGGAATATCTCTTAAAGCACCTTTTCCCCCCACTCCTGGAAGATTCACATTATTGTCACTCATTCACCAGAGTTTAAAATAATTGTTTTCCATTGTGATTTGGCTTTTTGGTTTGGTTGGGATTTTTTTGAGGTCTTTTTTTTTTTTTTTTTTTTTTTTTTTTTTAATGAAGTTAAACAAAACCACAAGCAGAGAACAATAAGATACTTCTCATAAGGGTATCTAAAACATGGAATCACAGAATCCCAAAATTACTGAGGTTGGGAAAGCCTTCCAAGGTCATCAATTCCAAGCTGTCCCCAATCCTCACCTTGTCACCCAGCCCAGAGCACTGAGTGCCACGTTCAGTCCTTGCTTGGACACCTACAGGGATGGGAAAATGCTCAGAGCTGAGGTTCTGGCCAGAAACTTCTGTAAAAACAAATAACATAAAAGAAAACACTAAAAACCACTAAATAATAACAAAATGTAGGTTGACAAATATATAAATTCACAAAATAAATAACTCCCTGCAGACTGGAAAGGAGCTGCCTGACCCCATTATTAAAAAAAAAAAAGAAATAAAAATCCATCTTAGGTGTGTGCTAAAAAAAGATCAAAAAACTTTGCATCATTTTAGAGAGAAAGTCGCCAAAAGTTATTTGAAGATCACATAGGGAAGAAAAAATAAAATAAAAAAAAAAAAGCAGGGGAAAGTCTACAGAATTAAATACAGTCAACAAGATTTCAGAAAAGAAAGGTCAGGCTTCAGTAGGTTTTGCAGATTCTTCAAAAGCATGAATTGCCCTGGGGGTTGCAAGGACCAAATGTTCAGGTTTTCATAAAGACATTAGGAAAGGCTCATCCTGGGAGCTTGTGGAAGTGTGAAAGCCAAGTCAGGAGCATTTGAAGCAGCTGCCATTTTCCAGAGCTCTCCTCTCAGCTGGGGCACAGACAGCAGCTGCCTTCGGACCAGGGATGTGGAGAGGGAGAGAGGAACCCTCCAAAATCCAAAATATAGCCGCAAACTTCTAAAAAGATCTGTGAACTTCCTCTTTAATTGCATTTGACAGGCTGTAGGATTTGCCATAAATGTGGAATACCAAATTCCAAATTTATTGGAATTTTTTGGATACCAAATTCCAAATTTATTGGAATTTTTTGGATACCAAATTCCAAATTTATTGGATTCTGATGGAATGTGCACAGTGATCAGGATTTGTCCTACACGTCCTCAGAGCTGCATGGAAAAACAGTGATTTAATTATATTTTAATGTATTGTGGCAAAACCAAATTTTAATTAAATAATGGCCTGGAATAAAATTGGATCGTGTCAAGCACGTGACTGTCTTTAATTTGAAGTTTTCTTTACTCATCTGGTCTTCTCAAATTTCAACAGAAAAGGCAATTTAAAATTCAAATTAAATTTTAAAAAATGAAACATTTTACTCAGTGTGAAGTGGGATGAAGTAACAACTTCAAACCCATTTTTTTTCTGGAACAGGGAGATTTTTCTATGGTTGTTTTTTTTTTTTTATGTCCTACAGAGATTTTTGATGAATTGGCACTTCTATTTTTTTTTTTTAAACAGTGTTGGCGAGTTCTCAATCTGTTCCATACCAAAATTCCTGAAAGCCTCACACTGTGGCTGGCAGTCAGGGATCCTTTATTAGATCCCAGCCTTCAGCAGAGATTTCCAGACATATGGGGGGAATATTTGGTGAGGAGGAGAAGATTTTATCAGGAATAAACACAGCACGAAGCAGGGAGGTGAATGCTGGGCTCTGGGGTGGAAACATGGAATTTGGGAATGATGATTTCCATAATTGTCCATGGCACTGCTGGAGAGCAGTGGGATAAGGACTCCTAAAGGCCAGGGATTGAGCAGCTTGGTTTGGTGGAAGATGTCCCTGCCCATGGCAAGAGATGGGGGTGAGATGGGCTTTAAACCTTCCAAACCTTTCTGGGATTCAGGGATTCCATGGACGAGCACAGACTTGGCTCAGCTGGGCCACAGGGCAGGTGGGAAAGGGAAGCATAGCCAGAGGGAAATGCTCTTCCAGCCATTAAATCACCACCCAGAGGACGTCAACAGAATGCAAGGAATAGCAATGTGCCTTCTGCATGCTAAAAAGTGCCTTTAAATGCTGGAATTCACAGATGGAAACAGAGAAAACTTCAGATGACGATGTACTCCTTGAACAAGGACTAAAGAATATTTATCATAATACAGCAGACCCCTGAAAAAGCAGAAATTTGTCCTTATCTAAAAAAAAAAAATTCTTATTTATGTTTCAAATATTTCCAGCGTTAATATTTTTCTTGGTATAAAGAACTGCAGAAAATATTTGGAGAATTATTTTCAAGGCACTCACAGTTGGGAAACAGCAGTTCAAAAGATCCTAGTGGGTGACCTCTTAGCCTGGCTTTTTCTTAAGAGAAATAAAATAAAGCCAAGCTTGCAAAATAAAACTTGCCAGAAAAGTCCTTGGGAAGCAGGAACTGGTGAGAAATGCACGTGGATAAATGAAATGGAGCATTCCAAGAATATTGCTGCCTCCTTCTTGACCTGAGCTCCTTTGTGCCTGCTCTGCCCAGCTCAGACTCCGTGCCTTTCCCTCTTTGGTGGATACACAAACACCAGAAAATAAAGGGGAATTTATTTTGGGACTTAAACTGAAGCTCTTGAATGTAAATGGGTGATCATGTCCCGTGTATTTCCAGGAAAACTGGGAATCACTGGATGAACAGAGGCAGATTTTTCTGCTGGATGCTGTGCTCCTTTGTTTCACCCATGGCATGGACAGGCATGGGAGGCAACCTCAGGCATGGGAAGAGGAAGAATGAGCCCACAGCCCTTGGTCTGAGTACTGAACAACCTGCATGGCAAAACAGCTCTGGCAGCTTATCCCAGGCTCATCCCAGAGCACAGCCAGGGCAGGATTTCATAGTGAGTTTATCCCAGACTGCCAGGCTCATCCCAGAGCACAGTCAGGGCAGGATTTCATGGAGTGTTTATCCCGGACTGCCAGGCTCATCCCAGAGCACAGCCAGGGCAGGATTTCATAGTGAGTTTATCCCAGACTGCCAGGCTCATCCCAGAGCAGAGCCAGGGCAGGATTTCATGGAGATATTGGCCCCAGAGCAGCTCTTCACATCCAGGCCTTTAGGGCTACATCCAGAACCTTTTGTTTTCCTCTTGTTCTGGCCCTGGTTCTCAGAGCTCTTTCCTTTGTGGCTGAAAGCTACTTTTGTGTAAAATCTGCTGGGAGTGAAGCCAAACATCCCCTCTGGCTGGGCTGGGGGGCTCAGTGGTGACACAGCCTGACCCCTGTTGATCCTTCCTTGCCCAGCAGAATTCCAGCCTCATAGCCCATCCCCAAGGGATTCACAAAGTCTGGAGGGCTCAGTGAGTAGCACAGCCCTGACCCCTGTGGATTCTTCCTTACCCAGGAGAATTCCAACCCCATCCCTGAGGGATGTGACCTTGGTAGGACAGCTGTGAGCAGCTGTTTGCTGCCTCTTGATGGCACACGCATTTCTAGGAGATCACCAAGGTACGGCTCCACCTGGGACTTCATTCCCAGCTGGACACAGCCAAACCCAATAAATTCCACACATTTCTGCCTCCATCCTTCCTGCAGACCCCAGGTTTTGCTCTCTAGAGCAGCTCCACAATGTTCCTTTCCCCATCCCCGCCTCTCCCATGCCGCCAGCAGCCGGCGGCTTCACCGCGTTGTCCCGGGGATGACTGGAAGCAGATGGAGCAGGGCACGGAGTCGCCCTCATTTTCCATCTGCCACCAGCTACTTTTAGCTCCTCAACTCCCTGGCAGGGCTGGGAGTCTCCTGGTTCTCTCCGGCTCCTCCGGCACAGCCGGGCCCCAGCGCTGCCCTCGCTGCCGCGGCGCCTCGTGCGCCGCTCTCAAACTTCCCGCAGCTCCCCTGCTTCCTTTCCTGCTCTCACAAAAACAGGTGATGGACTGGAGATGCTGCTCATGCTGGATTTATGCAGAACATGAAAACCTACAGGAATTCTCACTAGCTTTTATAAAATATATTTAAATACCCATGGTTGTGGTATAGTAGAAGACAATAAAACCCCAAATTTTCTCCAGGGGGAATTCCTGCAGAAAACCCCCTTTTATTTTTGGCTGCCATAAATGCAGCCCTACTGTGCTGGAGCACCCTAAAGCAAAGGGTTCAGCCAATATGTACATAAAGATTTCTAGTTTTGATATTTACAAATACCCTTATCAAGTACAAATTGATAAGAGCATGATGGGACAGAGATCCTGCATTTACCAAGCCAGTGTTGAAATGCTGAGTTTTATTTTGCCATTGTAACCCAGTGAAACATTTATTAGTGCTGGTGGGAGTGCATTCATTTGAGCAGACTTTCAGCGACAAAAATGTTGCAAACACACACAAAATTATTGTTTACTTACTTCTTTATTACTTATTTACCTATTTATAAACTTAATTGGAAAAAAACTCCAATATATTTCTTGTGGTTTCTGCCAGCTAAAGGCTGACCCTTATTAAGGATAAATAATGATAAACACATATGAGGTTATTTTTTCAAATGGAAATAAAGACCATGAGGATAGAGAACGTAACAGAAAATAAAATAGAGAATAAAACATCTATGGAAGCTTCAGGAACAGTCCCAGTGATGCCTAATTCAAAATAATCTACAATTCAGGACCTTGGATGTGGGAAAAATGCAGTCTGGTAGGCACTAAACATATAAAACCCAATATACTTTTACCATCTAAAAAGCAGGATATTTATGAAGCCTGGATCCAAAGTTTGGTTTGAACTTAAACATCCTCCTCAAACCCCAATTTTCTTAGAGATTTTCAGTTCAGGATCCATTTTCAGGTGGAGCTGTTAATATTTATTCGTTCATTTGTTTGGTTTTTTTGTGGTATTTCCATCTCCAAATATCAAAATCATTTCAAGCCTGGTTATCATCTCACTGATTTAATAGTCTTTAAGACTGAGTGTAGCTTAGATTGTGTTGAGTATCACAGTTCTCAGTAGAAAAAAAAAAACCAAGAAAATAGAAGAATAAAACAAATAAGAGGGGAAAAAGGCAATTCTCTTTACCCCTCTGCCATGAAAAAAAAAAAAACCCAAGAAAATAGAAGAATAAAACAAGTATAAAGAGGGGAAAAAAAGCAATTCTCTCGACCCCTCTGCCATGAATGTGGACGTTTTCAGGCTTTCACTGCAGCACATTTCCAATGACTCAATAAAGACAACTTCTCCTTTCCTGTCCCTGATCCACACAGAACTGACTGTGGGGAGCTGAATGTCCTCGAGCTGGGAATAACCTAGGCACAGATCCATGAACTCTGCTCCTCTCCTCCTCCCAGGGTGACCCCTGGGCAGTTTGTCACCTCCACAATATCAGGAATTTCCCAGAAAACCTCAGACATTCTCCAGCTCATGGTCACCTTTTGTGAGCTCTCAATAAAGCTCTTTTCCCCTAGCTTGTGTTTAATTTAGAAACAAAGTGCTGAAAGCAGAAGAAGAAATGAAAAGGAAAGCAGGTTTTGACTTAGACAAGTCCAATGTGTGAAATTTGGCTCTCGGCTAGAATAGGATATAAAATTTAAAATTTTCAAAAAGATGCATTTTAGTCATGTTCATCCAAACAGAGCCACCAGAGGCTCGGACAGGAAATATTGCTCCTGGCTGGATAAAACAAAAAGATAACAGCTGTTTTTCAGAAGGGCTCTTTTTCCCCATTAAAATATTATTTCATTTTTAGTGCCATGAATTCCAAAATGCTGTTTCTTTATCCTAATGGACACATGACTGCTAAAATTACAGAGCTCAGTTACACTCCAAGAGCAATTCAGATTTTTAATCTAATGTATTTTCTTAGTCTGAGTTCAAGAGAGCAATGAACATTTGAAAAAAACAACAGACTGAATATTTAAAACTGATGATATGGGATCTTGTTAACCACATATCTGTTTATAATACCTCTCCAAAACACTTTGGTTAAATGAAAAGTTTGATTTGAAAATAACTGTTCATTCTTGGTGTTTAAATCTGAGAATTCAGAAATTCTTTTAATTTGGTTTCTTATTTTAAAAAAATCTTTTCTGCAGATTAAATATTACAGATTTCTCATGGTATGTGGGAACATTTTCCTGCTTATAATAATGAGCTACCTGGTTTAAAGGCTATTTTTCCAATATTATTTCATAAAACTGTGGACATAAAACCCATCATGAAATATTACAGAAGAATTTTCAACTACTCTTTTGAGTTTGGGAAGGTTTACATCATTTTTCTTTCCCTTCTGTTCAAGCTATGTGAGAAACACAACAAAGATCCAAAGTCTCCTCAAGACTTCTCTCAGATATTCCACAGAACTTTTGGAGAATGATGGTTAACAGTTGAATTAATTTCATTTTGTAGCAGTCTGATTCCTTATTCCACACGCAGGGTTTTTTAATAGGAACAATGCACCTCTCTAACAGATTTAGACCTGCAGGTTTCACAACAAAAAATTCAGGGGAGCTGGGATTGTCCAGCCTGGAGAGAAGAAGCTTTGGGGTGACCTCACTGTGGCCTTACAGTGCCTGATGGAGAGGACAGGAAAAATGGAGAGAGACAATTGACAAGGGATGGAGTGATGGGACAAGGGTAGGGTTAGATGGGATAATGGGAAGGGATTCTTCCCTGTGAGGGTGGGCAGGCCCTGGCACAGGTGCCCAGAGCAGCTGTGGCTGCCCCTGGATCCCTGGCAGTGCCCAAGGCCAGGCTGGGCAGGGATAATGCCCTTCCTGGGATAATGCCATGGCAGGGGGTGGAGTGAGACAATCTTTAAGGTCCCTCCCTACCCAAACCATCCAGGAATTCTGTGATGATGGCACCCAAGGTGGCACATCCCGAGCAGGAATTTCCCCAGCGTGGTGGCACAGCCCAGGCAAGGCCATGCATGAACATCCATGGAATGCCCCAGGGTAAAAACATTCCTGAAGCCTGGAGCCAATGGTGCCAGATGCTGACTGCTGGATGTCCTGGGAAGTAAAAAGGAATTGAGCTCTGTTGGGTGATGGTTTCTAAGGGACATAAGTGCAGGTGGTTTTTGGAGGTGGCAAATGAAGAAGGACAAGTGCAGGGAACTGCTGCTGGTTCCGAGGGAGGAGATCCAGGCTGAGCAATGTCAGGCAGCTGCTGCTTAGGGGATAGTTGGGGAATGAAGATGAACAACGTCAGAGGAAAACTCCTAAGGAAATGTAAGTCAAACAAAGATATATAATAGCAGAGGATTATTGCAGAGACGATAGAGGGGAATGAAGACAAATAAAGTCAGGCACTTGCTGAGCAGATATTAGACAAACAAAACTGAGTAGAGTGAGATAAGAAAGATCTACAGCACAAACAGTGTCTACAAAAGATTCCTTTAAGTTAGGTCAAGAGAAGAACAACAAATCCTCTTTCCCTACAAACAGATCTTTCTTTCCTCCCCCTATTTCCTGCACAGATTTCCATTTCCCTCCTAAATCCACTAGTTTTTATAATTTTTGTTCTCCTTACTTGCTCCATTGCCCTCAGATATTTACATATTGTCATATTTGGCCAGGAAAAGACCCATAATCTGGGACTGGATTCTTTTCCTCTATGGTAGCACCACTCGATTTAAACCATGATGGAATAAAAGCAGAAGGATGTGACTGAGGATGAAATTTGGCACAATTTGCTTTGGACAAAAGTAATGAACAACAGGAGATACATGAAGGACAAGAAATGCCAAGCAATGATATCTGCTGAGAGGAAAATGAGAGAAGCTAATTACTATAATTACTGAAGACTCCAAAACTGGAATTGTGTGGCCCAGCACTGAGACTGGATTCACAATCCCTTCTGATTACTGATCTGCTTGTGTGAAAATTGTAGGTTTTCAGGGAAAAAAGGAATTCTGATGTTCTTGAGGAAAAAAAAAAGTAGTCATTAGTTGTTGTCAGGTGCTCTCCACTGCCATTTTTTAAAGATGACTCTAAAAGCTGGCACAACCACACCTCCAAAGAGAGAGAGAAGCAAAGCTTTAATTGTGGCTCAATTAAAAGGAACCATCCCCTAGACAAGGCTGACTTTGAGTTTCTCATTGTTACACTACTTATCTCTTGAGGACTTTTCCCTTTCTTCCTCACCAGGGCTGAAGCCTATGCAAGATGAACTTCTGAACTTCTGTTTCATAAAAAATAAAAAGCTTAAGATATTCTCAGCTTCACTACAGGGAAGACAAGATCTTTGTGCAACATGACCTACCCCGAGTGAGACTTCACAATTTTTCTGCCGTGAAAAAAGGACAGAAATTAAAAGAAAGTGAGACAGCTTCAGGACTCAGTGAGGTTGAAATAAGATGGATGAAAATTGATTAAAACAAAAATGTTTTTTTGAGTTGCTTTCAATATAAACATCAATAAGGAGGAGTTTGCAGTCGGAGCCCCAAAGATTATTCTGTCCATTTTCTCATCTTCCTGTCCTGCTGAATTGTGTAAAACAAAATAAAAGTCAATTCCCCCAACCCAGTGGCATCAAAATTTGACCTTCGGAGAGACTGGAGATGCAGTTAATGTCTATAAAAATGGTTAGCTGTGCATAGAAAAGAAATACTTCCTTGTGTGAAAGTGAACACTGAGGGATCTGCTGCCACCAAACTCCCAAGTAGCAACTCCAGGAGAGAGAAACCTCCCCAGGAGAAAACAATTCCAGTGCCAGAAAAAGCTGCTAACACTCCCTCAGTGCAGCTCTTGTCACCTCTGCACAAGTTTATCATGAGACTAAAATCCACATAATTGTAGCTGCTATTATGGAGAGGAGGGAAGCATTTGTTGCACAAAGATGGGAAGAGAATGGATGCATTCAGACAAGAACTGAGCATCAGTTTGAGGCAGACAAGCCTTTATTCTTGGGTTTTAAAGCAAGCTCTCCAGCTAAGTGGTAAATTGTAAGTCTCCACATCAAGCAACTACAAGGAAACATAATTATATTTATTCAGGCAAATATGACGTGCCCACATTAGTTTTTCTCCACTGTTGCTGCTAAAGAGGCATCTCAATGTGAGGGCCCAGTGGTTATGGAGCAGCACTCGAAAACATATTTAATAAAATACATAAAAATAGATAGGAGTACACAAGAGCTTTGCAGATTTTTAGGTGTAGGGATTCTTGATGAAATACTGTGGCTCACAGCTCCTCAAGGGTGGTTTTCATGTGGGATCAGATAAAAGCTGCTCACTACCCATAAAGCTTTGGATACACATGGTATGAAAAAAAAAGGTGGGTTTCCAATTTTTTAAAATAAATATTATCCTGCTTAAAGAGAAACCATGAACCCACTTTTCTCACTGGTGTTTCACGTAGAAATATATTGCTTTTAATGTTTGTAAACTCTCCCCTCACTGCCCATCAAACTCCAGTGCTTTGTTCACAGTTTGTTTGATTATCACATTCAGGATGAGTGATAAGAAGATGAGCACTCAGAAAAGGAAGGAATGATTTGCTGGTGTTAATTAAAGTGGACTGAAGGTAGAAATGGTATCTGCCTGGTGAGGAAGGCTGCAGGCACACACTTTCTCTAGCAGATGCAAGAGAATGGCCTAATTAACTCACCAATAGGGTCTTTTCAAATGTCCTTTTAAGAGTGAATTTTACCTCAGAGCCTTCTCCTGTGTCTCATGTATCCCTCAAAGATCAATGTAGAAGGATTCTGGAACTGCTGCAAACAGTTCTTTGATATTTGCTCCCCTTCCTCCCAAATCTCTCTTTACTCAAGGTTTACTCACAGGCAGGAGTCAGATCAGGCTCAGGGAGTGAATCCATGGAGCAGCTCCACAACAGCTTAGGCTCTGCAGGACTCTGCTCCAGGGGCTACAAACCCAATGACCTCATTTTCCAGCTTGGGTGTCCCTAGCTGTGAACCTGGACCTCTGCTCCCATGAATAAATGCCTGGATGAGACTCCTCAGGATTGTTTGTCCATCACAAATATAAAGGAAATCCACATTTTATTTTAGTGGGTGCCAAATCACATTGATTTTCCCAAAACGTCTCAAAATATGGAGTCTGTGTCTTGATGACATCAATTAGATAAAGAGGAAATACTGCTTGTATGAAACCAAAGTTTCATACAAGTTTCTTTTGCAAACAATGTTAATTTTCCTTCAAAACATTGCTGGTGAAGTTTTCCTGAAGCTGTGTGTTGAGAAAAACCCAAGATAACGGATTACTTTTAATGCAGTTTTTATTTTCCCAAATAGAAGTTTACAGACAGGTCTCCAATCAATGTCTCTGCTGCCAAATGCTTCTCTGAGGGACTTGAGGGGTCTGCAGATCTCTGTTAAATTCCATTTCATGTTCAGTTGGGAATATCCTGGTCCATCTGCTGTCCATAAAGAATAACTCCCTGATCCATTACCATGGACTTCCCTGCACCTGGGGAAGAGGGAGCACTTTTTGTTCTTTGCATTCCATCCACCCTGAAAGGATTACATTAATATGTCCCAAAGGAAGGAGAGGTTAAAGAGTATTTGTAGCCACTTTTCCTCACCCCTTGTTAACAATGGCACCTGATTAATAGATGATGAGACAGCATCATTTGAATATTTTTATTCAAACTAGTTGAATTTGAGAGTGATTTATTTTCTCGTACTGTACACAAGGTTTTGTACCCAACAGACCTGTCTGTCACTGGAGGATATTTGATAAAAATCTCCCACTGTCTTGTCCATGCTCTAATCCCTCTTCCCAGGCTGTGCTATGCTGGCAGCTCCCTCTTCCCACTTCGTTATTTGTCCTGTGTTTCATTGTTTACTCCTTGTTATCTTCTGGTTTATATTTCTCAGTAAGTCCTTTAGAGATTTCCACAAGTAGAGGATAAGACCTTGAGAATTTGCTTTTGTCTGTTTAGATGTAATTGTGAGTTATTGTTAAACTCCTCTATAGGTTCTGTACATTTATTGTGCAGGTAGAGCAAATGGAGCTGTCCTTGTCTCCCTCCCTTTATGTGACATTTAACTGCTGCTAAACCAACTGGTGTTAAAATGACTCCATGGAATGTGCAGAGGTTTAAATGAACCAATGAACACATAAAGCACTTGATTATCTGAAAACAAGTAAGGAAATTTGAAATTATTTTATTTGGAAAGGTATCTAGAGGTCAAGGATATTCTGAGAGATGAAGGGCTGAATGTGGGAGGGTTTCAAAACTTTTTTTGGGTTGTGTTTTTTTGTTTTTTTTTTTTTACTTTCATGGACAAATTCAATATGGAATCTAGTATTTCAATATGGAAATGAGAGGAGTGGAGGAGCCTGCTCCTGTTCTTTGTCCAGCCCCGTGGTGTGAACGAGCTGAGTTCAGCACATCCAAATCTCGTGAAGGGTGAGCAATCCTTGTGACAGTGCTGCTCCTCCCTGCTGAGCTGGAAATCAAAAACTGGTGGCCAAGAAACCTGGAGAGTGCTTCTTGCACTGCTCCTTGGGGTCTCCAGGCAATTTTGAGGGAAGCATCCTTGGCTGTGTTTGGAGGTGGAAGGGCAGAGGATGAGAGGAGCTGTCAGCAGCTCCTGTGCAAAGTGTGGATGCTCCACACTTTGCTGGTCACTGGAAAAAGATGGATGTCCCCAGGCACTGCATTTTACTCAACTTTTCTGAAATGAAGGATTTCCAAACGGTTCAGAATGAAATTTTTGGGTTGTTTCAAATCGCTGTGCAAAAGCAACAGGGGAACCAAAAGCTGGGAGTATTGTTTGTGGTTTTGGGAAACACTCAACAAAACAGGCTCTGAAACTTGACTTCAGATCCTCAAAATGAGGAAAAGCAACGTGTTACTCAGACAGACAGGAGAAGGGAAAAGTGTTTTAAACTAAAGCAGGAGGGATTTAGAGAAAAAAATTTCTCCCTGTGAGGGTTCTGAGGCCCTGGCACAGGTGCCCAGAGCAGCTGGGGCTGCCCCTGGATCCCTGGCAGTGCCCAAGGCCAGGCTGGACACTGGGGCTGGAGCAGCCTGGGACAGTGGGAGGTGTGAAGGGCTAAATTTGGCATTTGCCACCAAAATGAAATTATTGTAGAATGCAGACCTTGTTGGAAGATGTTTCATAAAGACCATAAAGAACCAAGAGTTCTTTAGAAGGTGAATTTTGACTTTACAGTATTGAGCTTCTAATGGGTTTGACTTTACAATGTGTAAGTAGTAATGAAAAACAAATGTCTCAACTCTTTTCACCGAGAAACAAAATTTCATTGCTTTAAAACATCCTTCTTCACGGGAGACAGAAAGACTATGAAATTAAGACAGTATTGTCAGTAAGTTCAAGTGGTGAATTGTGAAAATTAGGCAAAAAATTATCTGCACTGAATTTACATTTTTTGTTGCACAGACTATGTGGGTGTTGGGTTTTTGTTTTTTTTTTTTTGTAAGATCCATTAATTAAACAGTTGCAATTAATGAAACAATTGAAAAACCCACTTCTTTGACACATGGGTCATAAAGAAAAGAAGTACAAAATAACATATTATTTATTGCTAATTGTTCTTTGGGGTTAGCTTTTCATTTTCAAAGGTTTCCTTGGAGGCAGCTCCATCTTGAAGCATTTGTTGTTTGCTGCCTTCTCAGAAATGAGCATCATTTATGGTTAAAAACCAAAGTTCAGTGTCCATCAATATTTATTTGAAGGGAGTAGCTTCATTCTGAATTATCTCCTTGAAGTGTAAAACCACCTATCCATTAATTAATTAAATTTACTCATAGTTCACCACTTTTCCACACTCTACTGCATGTGCATTGAAAGAGGAATATTTTGCAGTTTGGAGCTCAAAGGATTTTGGATATGAATTGAAAGCCTTTAGCCACAGTTGAATGTCACTAATTAAGAAATTTGCAATTTAATAAATGACTAATACAGCACAAACATTTTATTTCCTTCTCCCCCATTTATTCCAAAGATTCCTATAACATATTTGATGTAGATCAATTTTGCTTCCATGTTTGTTTCGTGCCACACCAGTGTTTTCTTCCTTTGCTTTCCTGAAATACCTTTAGTCCAATTTGATTAGAACCAGTCCAACTTTTTTTTTTCCTGCAAACAGACATTTATTAAATGCCAAAAATTGGATGATTAATGAAGAAATAATAGTGGGATTCAAAGCAAACCCTCCTAACCTTTGCAGCCCTTTACAACGGGATATTGAAACGAGTGTTTAAAAAGGACCTTGATAAAACCTTTCATGAACAAACAATTCAGATAATATTTGTTGGCAGAAGAATTTGAGAGAAGCAGAAAACTAAATTAACTATCTCCGATTCCTCACCCAGTTTTCAAAAAATGGTCAATTCACTCAAACAAAGAAAGATTAATTCTGTTCTCATGTTGGTTGCATGAAAACCTGTAAGATCTTTTCATTTTCAGCTCATTAGAGCTGTAAATCTTCTGAATTCCAACATTTTACTTTTTCTCTTTACAAGCCCTCAGACATCCAGATTTTGACTTCCAATAGCCACTGGAATGTGAGCCAACAGCTTTTATGCAGATCAGCTTTGTAGCTCAAAAACGAAACTGAAAATCTCACCAAGGGTGGGAAAAAAATAATACAGAAGGAAAAATAAAAGGACCAAACAACAACTCAGTGGCAGAGTGGTCACCCTGCCAAGCTCAGTTTTAGTGGTGCTGAGTGCCTCCAAGATCTCCATGGAGGATCAGCGGGATTTGGACCATCTGGAGATCAGCTCATCATCTGACCAAGCTTTAAAAACTTCCATCAGGAGTCAAACCAGCAGCTCACAGAGAGGTAATTAGACAGTGAGCCAGTTTGTTAATGGCAGCTTTGCTAATTTTGGGAGGAGTTTGGCCCCTGGCAGGGGGTTGGAAGGAGATAATCCTCAAGGTCCCTTCCGACCCAGCCCAACACAACCCAAGCCAACCCAGCCTGTTCTGGGATGTGGTGATAACGCCCAGAATCTCGATGTTATCAGATAAATCCCTGCTTAGAGAGACAAAGAGGCGCAGTGATGGTGTGGCAGTGACACCTCCAGAAGGGCCCTTTGGTGGTGCCTGGGTCCCCATGATGCCTCAGCTTTTCTATTTTCCATCTATTTGTAACCCTGCAGTTCTTTAGTGTGTAACTCTAAACTCCACACACAGTGGGAGCTGCTGCTTTCCCAGTTTGGGCAGACACAACAATTCCTCTCCAGGCCTGGCAATCAAGGACACCTCACTGCCTCAGGCCCCAGAGATGGGAACAAAAGTGAGTTGGGGGAGCAAACTTGGGGTCAATGACTTCATTAGCTGAAGCTGGAATTGCCAGATTAACCCCAATATGCAAATGAACCAAACTTATCAAAGTGTGAAAACCCTGACCCATGGTCCATTTTTGGGTGCAGCCCCTGGGGGGCTTTGTCTGCCCTAAATGTACCTGAAGACCCTTCAATAAATAGAACAGCTTTTTATTCCTTAATTCTGCCTGGCCTCTGTTTTTAGGTAATCCCAAAAAGGCATCAGGAACAGTGGAATTAACTGAAGAGAATACAAATTATCCCACAGATTTATTCCTCACACTGACACAATAAACAAATATTGATGGTTTCCCGTGGTGTAATACATCCTTATTCACTGCTTCACAACTCACTCGGAGCTTCATCATTTTCTCTTCGCTGCTTCTAAATGGCTGATTTATCCCATACTTCGGGAAATATTAGTCTGTTTACAGTGCTCAGATAGCAAACAGATTGTGCATCATTGAAGTAACAACGTGGAGACTTGCCATGGTTGATTGTTGTGCTCTTCACCTTGCTTTTCTTTTCTTTTTTTTTTTTTTTTTTCCTCTTTTCACGCATCAGGGTTTTAGAGAAGAGAGGCAAACTGCATCCACTCTGTAGTGAAGGGAAATGTGATTAGAGATTTTTATGGAGACTTTTGGATCCCTTCAACACCTCAGGATGACTCCTGCCTTTGGAAAAAATGTGATTTGGTTGGTGCAGGACTCAGGAGAAGAGCACAGGTCTGCAAAGCAGAGGAAAAATGATGAGCCCCAAGGTGTAAACTGAACTGACATCCTGTGGCCAAGGGTAAAACTGAGCTGCACTTTCGAATGAATGGAATCATAGAAAACAAAAAGGTTTGGGTTGGAAGGAAACCTAAAAATCTTCCAGTGCCACCCGTGCCATGGCAGGGACACCTCCCACTGTCCCAGGTGCTCCAGCCCCTGTGCCAGGGCTGCCCACCCTCCAGGGAACAATTCCTTCCCAAAATCCCATGTCCTGCTGCCCTCTGGCAGTGGGAAGCCATTCCCTGTGTCCTGGCCCTCCAGGCTCAGTTCAAGCACGTGAAGCCCAAACACTCCTTGATTGTGGTGTATTCACAATTCAGAGGAGAATAAACAATTTCTCCTACCCTGCAGACACCCAAACTCACCCTTCACACTTCTCAAAGGCAAATACAGAGAGGAACCACTCTGGGAACACTGAGACAGTCCTGTAGGATAAACATTATTCCCAGCTCTTTTCATTGCTGTCAGAATGAGAAATACTCTCATGCATTAAGTATGCAATCCTTATTTTTCATAATGAAATGCCCCAAATATTGAAAAATTCTCAGTAGAATTCCTGTAGATTGAATGTTTGTGTGTAGATAAATTGACAAATTTTCATTATGAACTTTCCTAAAGCCATGATCTTATTTATGGGAATGAAGTGCCAGAGGGGTTCTAGTCCAGCTCTGGACTTGCACAATCCCACAGAAATTAAAACACTCCTAGTTAAGACCCACAACCACAAAATTAAATTAAAGGTCTTGTACTAATTCTGAGATTTTAAAAACTCTCATGAGATCTGGTATTATTAAAATTTAAATAAATAAAATGCAAGACTGCTGTAAGTTCTCTGTGCAAAGAGAAGAGTGCTCAGATAGTACCAGTGTTATGGATTTTGATTGAAATTACCTGACAGACTTTATTCCATTGTTTCCACCTTATTATGCATAATTGCTTCTAGATTTCAGATTTAGTTTCTTGACATTAACACAGAATATAAATTAGAAGTCACTTTCTAAAGTGAGCTCTACTGAGAGCTGAGAGTTTGGAATCAAACTCTATATAGATCAAAATACTCACAATTTGCTCTGTAGCACTTGAGTTTTACTAAATGAGTTAAATGTTTAAAAAGTTTCTTCCACACTTTCAAACTCAATACATGAAACTCTGCCTAATTATGTTAGTTTATGCTGTATTCTAATATGTCTGTTAAATTATTCTATGTAATATATAAAATGAATCAAAGCCTTCCAGAAGGTTTAATTTGCTTTTGGAGCATTTTTGCAAGCAATATGTTAGAAAGTGTATTTCACAGTTTGTTTCAAATGAGGGAAAAAGCAGATATATCAATGGGAAGTGAAACTATTTTGCCTTGATTATTGATCTTAGAAAGGGGAACATTTTAATTAAATCTCCCATTTGCAGTTTAGTGCTCTGGCTTTGCACCTCATTGGGATGAGATGAAGGATGTCTGTGAGAGGTGTGCAAATCACACTGCTCACAACTCCGGGGCCTTGAAGGCAGGAAAGGGCCACACGTGGCAAGGGCTGGAAGAAAACTGCTTCCCAAAAGCCTGCTTGGAGCTCCTCTGGGATCACTACCTCACTCCAAGGGCTGACTGATTTAGTCTACAGAGAAAATTGGAATTGGAGGTGGATTCTTTCTCCCCATTCCCACCCTTCTCCAAGACAGCAAGGACATTCTCACCATTCTCTGCCCTGGCGAGGAGCCCCAAGCACAATTACTTTCCTATTTTTATTTTTTGTAGCCCAGGTTCCAGTAGCTGGTGTTTCTGCATGAGTTTGTGTCAAGAAATCCCCACATCCATCCATTTTGTGCTTCACCCTGGGGAATGAGGGCTGAGCTGAGGCAAAGCCGCCTTTGGCAGCTCTGCTCCCCTGGCCAACACCTCCCGCCATCCATCCATCGGCGCCTTCACATCCCCCGTGTTCAGCTGGGCAGCATTTCTCTCCTGGGTGCCTTTTGGAATTCTTTAATCAGGGGAAAAATTCCAGTTTTAATCCATCTGTGGCTCTGCCTGGAGCCCTGCTGATTCCTTTGGTCTCCATGGGGGTTGTCTTGGAGCAATCCCACATTTCCACATTCAGAAATCCGCCCCCAGGACTTGGAGTCCTACACATCATCATATAAATCCCAATCAGTGGCTTTCTGGCCACTCCCAGGGGTCTCCCCAGCGCAGTTGGGTTTGATGGCCCATCCCTTCCAGCTGCCAAACTCTCCTCCAGGAGATCCAGCATATTGATATGGCATCGATGGTCATGTGGACAATGGGATGGGATCTGTCTCCCGGAGATCTGTCACATCTCTCTCTCAGACAGAGGATTTTATCTTCACCACTGTTACAGGCAGGGAAATCTGTCCCTGAAGCATTCAAACCAAGCCTCTGGGGACGCTGAGATTGTTTTGGGGGAAGTACAAAAGCCCCAGGAGTTAGAGAGGGACATTCATGGAGGCACATCTGGAAATCTCAACATTGTCATGTGGACAATGGGATGGGATCTGTCTCCCATGATCTGTCACATCTCTTTCTCAGACAGACAATTTTATCTTCACGCTGTTGCAGGCAGGGAAATCTGTCCCTAAAGCATTCAAACTAAGTCTCTGGGGAAGCTGAGATTGTTTTGGGGGAAGTACAAAGGAGTTAGAGAGGACAGGGTCATTAGTACTGACATTAGCAGGAATCCTTCAGCTTGGTAAAAGACCTTTAAGATCATTAAGTCCTTTAATCATTTCAACACCCACAGGGCTGGTGGCTCCAGCACTTCCTTGGAAAACCTTTTCCAACACTTTTGGCGAAGAAATTTTTCCTGATATCCAATCTCATCTTGCCTTGGCGCAGCTTGAGGCTGTTTCCTCTTGTCCTGGTGCCGGTTCCCTTTTTAAAGCCTGTACTAACTACACCAGCTCTTACCCAGCTGAATTTTTAATTCTCTAGAGAAGAACTTAATAGAACTTGAATTTTTTATTTTCTCCCATCATAGTAAGACTGCATTAATAACGGTAATGGGATTTTCAGAAGCCCCAGTAACACATCTCAGCATTTCTCCACATCCACCATTTGGAGGAGAAACTTCCCCCCTCCAATATTTTTTGTTGAATCTTTATTACAGCCCTGTTATCTGACACTCCTGTTGCAGCAGATGGAATTCCACAGGTGCCACCAGAGGAGCAGAGTCCATCACCTGACCCTGGAACCCAGGGACACTTTGGTGTCTCTGCTTCCACCCAAACCACCCAGGACATTCATCCATGGAGGGACATCTGGAAATCCCAACAAACACCCAGCCCAAGCCTTTCCCCTCTCCCTCTGCAGGAGCACCAACCCTCCCCACAACTGCTGCTAACATAAACCCCCGTGCAGTCCAGCCCTTCCCCACCCCACTGAATTATTTCAGGTGGCAATTCCTCCTTGTGCTTTTCCATTTCTGCATAGCTGTAGATTTCCAGCTCTCCTGAACAGTACTGAAAACATAATAATGCTGCTGCTCTCCATCCAGCTTAATAACACTGAGAGATTGGCTAATAAATCTCATTTTTGAGAAAGAATACATTTGTGATTATTTTGATTTGCTTTCTGCTTTTCCAGATTCGATTTCTCCTGCTTTACACAGCAATTCTTCTTTTCTGTATCGTGGGGATAGGAAAACAGTTGTTTTTCTTTAGTTCAAAACTGAGATTTAATGTTAAAAATCAGTGGTTCCAACTGCAAAGGAAAAATCACTTGAAATCATTAAAGCTATGGTAACATTAAGGTATTTTCACATTCACAGAAATCTTTTAATAAAATGGTGTTTCAACCCATTTGCAAGATCCATTAGAAGCCCAAATATCTTTTTTCCCCCTCCTCTTATCTAAATCATAAACAGTGAACTGAACTCATGGCATGAAAATTTGGAAATAAATTATTGAAGTAACTGAGTGATTTTTCTGCTTCTGATTTCTGTGACCAGCTCAGGATTGCTGCAGGTGTATTTATTATTAATAATTGTTAATAAGATGTTAATTACCAGGCAGGACCTCTCCCTGCACAAGGCTCTTTGCAGCACACTCCTGAAATTATTGAATATTTGCTATTTACAGTGAGGAACTGGTCATCTGGGTGACCTGGGTTGTTTTTGTTCCATGACAGGCAATATAGAAAAATAACTAAAAATTAGGAAATATCTTTGCTTGCATGGAAGTCGAGACAGATGAAGGAAGAGCACCCATATCTCAGTGATGTACAAAAAATTATTCATGAAAATAATAATGAATATTGAAAGATTAAAGGACTGGAATATAACCAAACCCAAATTGGTCTCTGGAATTCAGAGGAGCATATTCAGAATTGCTTTGCAGCAATCCAAGAGCTACTTGAGGCTTCTCCAGTGTGTAACACCCCTTGTAAAATTAGTTACTGCATATGTGAGCTCATGTGCATCCAGAGGAGAGCCTGAGTCCCAAGTGAGTTCCTCTCATTCTCTGATTTGCTGTTCCGTGACTTTTCCTGAGGAATGGCACTTTATCAGCAGGCAGCACACCAGGATGAGAGGGGGAACTCCCACCAGCAGTCCCAGAGCTGCCCCACTGCCCCCAGATCTCATTCCTGAGCTGCTCTCCTCTGCTCCGCGCTGCTCAGCTGCTCTGGATCCCTGACACTGCCTCTGGCCTCTGGAGTTTAATATTCCAGCACATCCCTGTACTTATTTGGAGCCGAGCTCACAAATCACACCTCTATTTTTCATCTGATTCTACAGCATTGGGCTGGAAGTGAACAGCCTGGGAAGGAGCAAATCTGACCTCAGGTCTCCTGATATTCCCTCCTGGGCTTGCTCTGGGATTTCAACACAGTTACACTGCATTAATACTTGAAAAAACCAGATTTGGCTGGGGTTTGTTGGGGAGGGCTAGGGAAGCAGATGAGTGACTGTTTTAGTAATATCTGAAAGTGGCTAGAAATTAAAAATCAAATAACTCCCCTTGAAATGGACAGCTTGGATTTTTCTGAGGGTTTTATTGGAAGATCTCATTGACAGCAGTGGGTCAGAGGCTGGCCCTGGAAAATGTGTCTTATACCCCAGTGAGTAACCCTGGTGTATGGCTCCGAGTGGGATGAAACCCTGGCAACAGGAGTTGTCAGATCCATCTAATGGAAAAGCAGGAAAAACAGTAAACAGCACTCAGGACCTCTGGGAACAATTCCTGCCCTTGAACTGCAGGCAGGGGAAAAATTTTTACCTGAGCTACATTTCAGAGCAGGTTTTCTATGGAAACCTGGTCCAGGTGAGCACCAGGACCACATCCTGGAATCGCTGAGCCCAGAGCAGAGGGCACCTGGAGCCAGGTGCCAGCACAGGGTCACAGAGCCTCTCACTGGGGTGTGAGATAAGCTCGGCTTAAATCTACCTGAGCACTCACCTCAGCAGCGTTTCTCTGCTGTCAAAACTATCCAAATGATCCTTTCACTATGAAGTTCTCCCTGTTTTACATTTCCTGCAGGGCTTGTCAGGGCAGAACAGGAGGAAAGGGCAGGGGGAGGATATTGGGTAAAATCGGGTCCTGGCAGCTCCTGGCAGAGCCCTCCTGGCCAAATCTTCACTGTTTTGGTACAGGAGAGCTGGAGAGGGACTCCTTCAAGGGAATGGACAACAGGGAATGGCTTTGAACTGGAAAAATGTCACTTTAGATGGGATATTGGGATGGAATTGTTCCCTGTAGGGTGGGCAGGCCCTGGCACAGGTGCCCAGAGCAGCTGTGGCTGCCCCTGGATCCCTGGCAGTGCCCAAGGCCAGGCTGGACACTGGGGCTGGAGCAGCCTGGGACAGTGGGAGGTGTCCCTGCCATGGCAGGGGTGGCACTGGATGAGTTTTAAGGTCCTTCCAATCCAAACCATTCTGGGATTCTGTGATCCAGACTTGTTTGGCACCTAAGCAATGTTTAATTAGAGAACTTGTATTTTTCCAAGCTACCACCTCTGTGCAACACCCAATTGGACTTCAAACTCAGCTGATTAGCCTTCTATTTGTTCAAAAAGCACAAACCTAAATGGTTTTGGGTCATTTACTTGTGTTCATCGACAGCAGTAAGCATGACCTCTATTCCTGAATGTATTTCAATGTGCTAAAATCCATATATCCACAATCAATCCTTCCATTCAACTCCAAGCTTAAGAAATGCAGCTCAAGGTTGCATCAGAACAAAAGTTTGTCTGGTTCATTTCTTAAATGAGCTCCACTCTGCTGTTGTTTAATTTTGGCTCTGCACAAAAGGCAGGTGAATGTCCCAGAGCCCACATCCCCCACGGCCTCCTAAAGGATAACAAACCCAGCTTGGAAGAGGATATATGCAAAAAGTTAAATTTTTTTTTTTTTAATATTTTTCTTTCATTTGTAATTGCAAATAATTGTCCTGACAGAAAGCAAGGGTGCCTTACAACAGGTCAATAGTGGAGGATCACCCTGAAGATAAACACAGTTAGTCAGAAAAGCAAATTCAAGTGATGGTTCCTGAGGAGGCTCTTTCTGTGTGATAACAGGAAAGCTTTTATTTGGCATAAAAAGTGATCTTGATGGTCTCAGATTTAACTTACAGGGGAGGCAGAATTCTTGCAAGATTTCAGGCCCTCCTATCAGCATGAACCCTAAAATTCCATTTGCATGTGGTTTAGAGCTATTTTTACCCTGTGAGCTGCTTCCTCAGCAGGTCCATCCCTCCAGTGCCACGTGGGAATTCCCAGCAGTGGCCAAAGGCTCAGAGCAGTGATGATTTTGGGCTGATTTAAAGAGGAAAAAGGGGCAAGGCCATCTGCGACCTGAGAAACCACAGTGTGGAGCAGGGTGACAGAAACAATTTAATTACCTCTGGTTTTGTGTGACAATCTCCTGTGGGGAAGGATGGCTTCTGTTGATATCCTTATGTATGGATGAAAACTGGGCTGCAGCATCATGGGAGACCTTTTGCCTTTTCCAGAAGTCTTAATTCGAGTTTATTTTACTGATGAAACAACGTGGACTGCTAAGGAATATTATTTTTCATTCCTGCATGCATTCAGAGAATCTCAGAATGGGCTGGGTTGAAAAGGACCTTAAAGATCACCTGGTTCCAGCCCTGCCATGGCAGGGACACCTTCCACTGCTCCAGACCCTGCCCAGCCTTGGGCACTGCCAGGGGTGGAAATAAAGCAAAGCTCCCCATGGGTACCCAAACTGACACCTGTAAGCAGCCAAAAACCAACTTGCAGGAACACCCAAGGCCAGCAGCAGCTGATTTCCTTAGGAGGAGACTAAATCTCGTTCACGAGCCATGGGTTCAGTGTGAGAGACAGCTCCCGTGTCACAGATCCCCAATTTCCAAGCGAGCAGATGACAGGAGTGTCTCAAGTGCTGATGAGTTTATCTGCATAAAGCACTGAAGTGCAAATAATTAAGAATTGCATTGATTAGGGGGCTTTAATGGCTGTTCAAAATGCAGGGGGAGGCTGCACAAGCATTTTTGCCGTCAGCAGAGCTGCTCCAAGCCTTTCCCCTCAGCTCCTGCCCTGCTCCCCATCCTGCTGCAGCCCCCAGGGTGCAGAGCCCAGTGTTTGGGGCTTTGCTGCGAGCAGGACAGATGGAATTATCTGGATTAAGGGACTCAGAGCACAAGAAACCTTCAGGTGCTGTTTTTTTAAACTGGGATCATTGGCTGATCCAATTTACGGCGCTGCCCTGGAGTTACAGTGAGAGTGAGGAACCAAGAGAGGGGGGGAGGAGGAAGGAGCAGGAATTAATTCTGATGTTCCAGCCTGAGAAAATGCCCTTCTACCCACAGCTGTGTGTCTGCCCAGTGAGATTCCACCCAATTCCACCCAGACCTCCTCTGAAACTCCGTCAATAGGACACAGATATTGAGGATGTGAGGGTTTTTTTTTTTCCTATGGGTGGGTTTAGATAACATCAAAGAGCAAAACTTTTCAATGTCCAGACTGAGTCTGTCTCTTCAAGATCTGAGCAGCCTGGGATAGTGGAAATTGTCCATGCTAGGGGGTTGGAAATAAATGAATTTTAAGTTCCTTTCCAAGCCAAACCTTGCTGCGATTCCTAAATGCAATGTGGGCTTTTTGTTTTCAGCTGAATCTTTCAGCACAGCCATAGGCAATGATTTTTGGGGTCAAAATTTCACCCCTGTGGAAGCAGAAACCACTGGGAATTTGGGGGAGCAAGGGATGAGTGAAGTGGGGGACCTTTGCCACCGCTGCAGCAGTGAAGGAGCTGTGGGCACTGAGCACCAGAATTTGTCCTAGGAAAAAGGACTTTCCAGGGTAATCCTGTCATGTGGCTCTCAGGAAATGGAAAACAGCTTTGGATGTCTCAGAATTCTCGTTTTCCAGTCTATTCAAACCCACTGGAGGATTGTTTCAAAGAGCTCCGAATGAATAAGTTTCCATTGCAGGTGTCTCTTGGTTTTTTGATTATAAATGAGTTTTCAGTCCACCTGAAACAGATCAAACATTACCACTGGGAGCTGCCAGTGGGGCTTGGGCACTTCTGGAATTCCTGCTGCTGGGTGTATTATGAGAGCAAGGGAGCAGAACTGCAAAACCTGATTGACATTGTTGAACAGAAAATGGAAAAATAAATTATTTTTTAATAAAATTGGAAATGAAAGCTGAAAGAAAGCTGTATGTCCCTAGCAAGGCAAAAAAAAAAAAAATCCATGAAGAGAATACCCATTATAACAGAAAGTATTGAAAGTCCTGAATATTTGTTCTCAAAAATAGAAAAATGAGCTGGCTCAAAGCTCTGATCTGGGCTCCCTGTTGATGGATCTGCCTGTTTCCTTGCTTTGTTTTCCTCTTAACAGTTATTATCCCTTCAAATATTGTGGGGAGGGAACTTTCTAAATGTTTTATCTTTTTTTACTTGAAGGCTCAAAGTAAGAATTCTTGGACAATTTTCCATCTGCATCCAGAAGCCCAAACGTTCTCTTTTTTTTCACACTATGGAGAAACATAAAAACAGAAGGATTGGGCAAAGAGAGTTTTCACCATCCCAATTCTTCTCCAAGGGAATATTCTCATCCCAGATGTCAGGAATGTTGGGATGCTCTTCCAACAGCAGGGAAAAACCTCCTCTGTCTCCTGACCATCCTGAGTGTCCATTGCTGCTGCCATAGCAGAAGTTTCTGCCCCTCCAGACCTTCCCAGTGCAGTCATTCCTCAACCCAATTCTGTCAAGGAGATCCAGCTAATTCAGGCACTTTTAGTAGTGGAGGTTTCTGGGCTTTTTTTTTTTTCCAAGCTGGGTGTTTTTGACAGACTGTGGAGCTGAGTGGGCAGGGAATGAGTTACACTTGGACAGATGGTCCTTGAATTCCCAGCACTGTTACTACAGCCTTGGAGGGGCTGGGATAGTGGGATGAAAGAGGCTGGAGCTCTAGTGCAGGAGAGATGGAAACAAAGCCTGGCCTGGAAAAACTCACCTCCCTAAAAGACCAAATATCCAAGAGAGGTGAGAAGCTGAAGTGGAATAAAGCACCACAAGAAAGAACAGAGTTCAGATCCTACAGGAAAACCCCAAAGACAGTAGGATCTCCCAGATTTCTGTGCAAATTCAAGGGGTTTATCTCCATGCTGGCTTATCCCAAAAGGTAGTTAAAATTTGGCTCTTTTAGATAATTCTCCTGGTGGCAGGAGGGAGGCAGGAGCTGCTGACAGGGCCCATCCTGCAGACATCAGCCCAGGCTCACAAATGAACCCTCCAACAAGACCAAGAATTGAACTTGTTTCTACATCTGTTGACTTAATCACAAAGCCAACACTTCCTGCAGCCAGCAGAGCTCTCCCAAACCTAAATTCAGCCATTTAATTGTATTAATGGGATGCAAAGATATGGATACCATGGATAATATCCTAATTGTCTTCATTATACCACAGCTGGTTTGGGGTTTTCTTTTACATTTCCATGTCACCCGCTGCCAGAATGAATAATCCTGCCCTAATTGCTGTTTGATCACTTTTCTTTAATTCACAATTTGGCCAGAGGAAAGAGCTCTGTGTTATCAGGGACATGTGAAAACGTGGTTGGATAAGGTCAGGGGTTTCTCTGACAGGTATTTGTACCTGGAATCCCCAATAAAAAGGGAATGGGAATAATCACAATAAACACCACAGCCCAGATGCTTTCTCTGTGGTTTCAGCTGGGTTTTTCTCCACGCATTTCTGTTTAATTAATCCACTGCTAGATGATGCTGTTAGCAGGGGTTCCTGTTCTTTCTTTGATATCTCAAAGCCAACAAAGAGTGTTGTGGTGGTTGAACAATTATGCCATTAATGGCTCAGTGTGGTTGGCAAGTGTTGCTAAGGAGATAAAATGATATGTTTTAGTAGTTGTATAATTCAAGGTGGGTCCTGAAGTGAAATTTCTGCCTTGTTTGCTGTCACCCTTCTCTAGATGTGACAGTGAGAGAACCTTGTTCCCGTTGTTCGGGAGCACAAAGGAAGTGGAACAGAGGACATCTCAGCGTACTGATTTTTCACTTGCTTTTCCCATCTTCCTAAAGCATTTTCTGGCCTTTTAAATTTTTTCTATCATCAAGTTCTTACTGTTGGAGTTCTAAGATGGGCTCTATAAATGTCTTTCCCTCATTATATAATGCCCTTAGTCAGGCTGTCGTCTATAATTAAGTTCTGCTCTTTAGTCTGTAAACACCAACAGGAGATTTTCTCTAAACTCCTCCACATTAACAGGACTTTAATTTGATTTCCAAGGGGGATCAGCTGGACAGATTAAACACTGCTGCTCAGGATGGGACTGTCCATGGCTCTTGGAATTCCTTAGGAATCACAGACTGTACCTACAGGTGGTTCAGGAATAGGGAACAGAGGTGGTGCCACCCCTCCAAACACCTTCCTACAGCCCTGCCCAGTCCTTTCCTGGCTGGAATTTATTGAGGAATATAGGGGTTCACTGTTATTTGTCTCTGCCCCGATATGGGAAAAGTGGTTCTGGGTGGCTGCGATTTCGAAGGACGAGTCTGGACTCTCAGGTTTTCGGTTTTCAATCTTGTTTATTAATTCTTATCTACAATATTTTCTCTCTGCTCAGCCGAGGTCTGTTCAGGAGGACAGCCGAGTGCACTCTCCCCCGCCCACAGTGCGGCTGTGTCTTTTATAGTGAAAATTACGTCTATTATATTTACCTTTAAGTCCCAATACTTTTCACCCTTATAGATAAGTGTACCTTCACCATGAACCAATCCAAATGTGCCAACATCATCACACAAAATGGAAGACATGAAGAAGAAAGAAGAACCTAGGACCACACCCTGCATCCTCCATCTTGTCTTCATGACCCCCTGTACCTAATTTCTAAAATCTATACTTCACCCTGTAAATACACTATTCACACTCTAGAACTTCTCATTTCCTCATACACAGATGTTTCATCTCTAGATGAATCAAAGTCAAGCCACTAAACACTTTTGGCAACATTCCAAGGTCTCCGAGCCCCCCCAGGGGTTCTCTCGGTGACTCTAGACATTCAGAGTGATGTGTTGAGTTCCCACAGAGGAACACACAAGATGCAAAAAGCTTGACCTTGCAATTTGTGCCTTTGTCTTCTGGCTGCTCTGAGAACTTTGGAGGGATCTGAGGAGGAACCCAAGGAGGCTCTGAGCAAACTCCCCTTCCCTTGACCCGCTCTGCGTTTGCAGTTCCGCTCTCTCCATTAGCAGGGAGCCTGGGGCTGATGGCACCGGAGCTTTCAGCTCTGAGGGAATTGTTTGCCAGACTCTGAGGCTCCTGTGCAAGCTGCCCTGGGATTCTGTGGTTTAATGACATCCCACAGCCACAGCCCCGGGCAGCAGAAAGCCCCAGACAGGAGGAATCTGTGCATTTCATGTTTTCTAAAGATTTAGGATTTAGTATTTGCCAAGATTTCCTGAAAAATGTGTCAGGTTTTCCAGCATGTAGAATTCTGGCTTTTGGGAAATGAAATTTCTGTGCTGTTCTGTTTCTCCGGGGAGAAAGTGAAAATGGATGTGTTTGGGATCTATGTCTTTGCAGGATTGGAAAAAAAGGGTTATTTCCTCAGGAATAATACTAATACTAATAATAATACTAAGACTAATACTCATACTAATACTGCTAATAATATTCAAACCAGCATAAATACTATGGATGTGACCCTGTGGTTCCCCCTTATCTTCTATTCCATGGGTGTGGAGGACATCAAGGACAGTATTCCAAGGTCAAATCTGTGCCTGTGCTGCCCCACATCCCAACAAATGAATTTATTTCATTTCAGTTTGTTCACCCACCTGACCAGGCTCCTGATCCTGCTCTTTTCCTGACTCATTAGTATAAGTTTTAACCTTATTTTTTAGCAAAATCTGTTTGGATGTTGCTGGCTGAAGCACCTCCAATCCCAGATTTGCAGGTATCAGGAAGACAACCCAAAGGGAGGTTTTGCTGATTGCCATGGTTTAATCAGACCAACCTGTGATGGATCCTGAAGGTGGGGATGCACTTTAGTGCTTCACCAGCACTTCAAGGTTTTCATTTTATTGCTTTTCTTCTTCTAGAGGTGCCAGAGAGATCAGAGAGAGGAGAATTGCTGAGGGATGATTTGGAATTTCTCGCAGGGATGTGGACAATGTGGGGATGAGTAATGCAGCTATTTCTGATGAAGGAAAATACATCCCATAGACAGCGAGCAGCCAAACCCTTGATTCTTTCTATCAGGGCTCTGTGGGTGCACAGATCTTTGAGTTTTTGATTTTAAATGTCTTTTTTCAAGAGCTGTGAGCAGAACAAGGCCAAATCCTTGGATGACAAGCACAATCCTCATGTGGTTGAGCTCGTCTGTAAATGACAAATGAGTCACATCATTTTGACTAATTGATCTTGTCTTGTGTGTTTGTTTATTAACAGGAAACCACTGACTGCTGTTCCCAGTTTGCTTTTGTATGGAAATGAAGCTTGCAAGTAGTTACCAGCCAGTTACCACGGAACTGGGATGTTGAGGGATCACCAGGAATTTTCAGGTGGATTTGTGCTCCTGCAATGGAAACAAAAATATATATATATTTATTTTTTTTTAACAGCAAGCTAAATCATGGCTTGTTCCTAGCAGTCACTGCTTGGGGTCAGCAGAGAAAAGAAAACTGTGGACATGGTAATATTTCCAAGGTTTTGGATTATGTTTAGTGCCTCCACCTTTAGCCACTGCAGCACTGCTCCTGATTTAGGAGCTGGTTGTTAGAAGCTTTTTCGACCTCAATCAGCTTTTCCCCCAACTTCTTACACCTAGGAACAATTTTTTTTTCTTCCTGAATTAAAACTGGTGGATCTCCATCCTAATGGGTGTCGAGAGAAGATCAATGGAGCTGAGGAAGTGTGTGGAGAACCAGGAGAGGCTGAGGGAGCTGGAAAGGGGCTCAGCCTGGAGAAAAGGAGGCTCAGGGGGGACCTTGTGGCTCTGCACAGCTCCTGACAGCAGGGTGGGCTCAGGCTCTGCCAGGTGGATCAGACTCAGCCCCCAGGGAACAAGGATGGGATGGGAATAAATGGCCTCAGGTCATGCCAGGGTCACCATCCCTGGGGGTGTTCAAAAATCATGGCACTTCAAAATATGGCTTAGTGGGCATTGGGCTATTGGCCAAATCTTGGATTTCATGATCTTGGGGTCTTATCCAACCCCGAGGACCCTGTGATTCTGTGATTCTGTTGCTGCAGTGCTGGTACAGCACAGAAATGCCCCCCAGCTTTATTTTCCCACTGTGCTGCTGAGCTGCAGCAGTTCTGCTCCACTTGGTGTCAAACCCATCCTCAGAAATGGGAGAAGAAAGCAAATATTCAGCTCCACTTGTCTGTATTTCTAAGGGGGAAGTGACATTTCATAAATACTCAACTATGCTGTTCTCAACATCCAATTTTCTATATTGGATTCATTTCTCAAATCCACTTACTTTAGAGGGCTGAAATGTTAATCTAACAAGTCCTGCAGTTTTACAAGCAGCGTGTGGCTTTTCTTTTCATCTGACAGTTGCATTTAAATGACCCTACAGCTTTAGGGCATTGAGACAACCATTATTCCATTAGAACACTTCCATACAGTAATAAATAATTCCATGCATGATAACCCTTGAAAAGAAACAACCTGCACATGGCATGGCTGGGATCAGCTATGGGATGTGCTGTTAGGAAAATGTGTCTGTGGGCACTGCAGGAAATGTGTTCCCAGATGCCAGAAATCAGCTGTGCAGCAAAACTGAGCTGCTCCTCACGCTGCTGTGCTGCTTCCCTTCTTGACCTCTGCACTGGAACTGCCAGAGAAAAATTCCAGTTGGTGACAGCTCTGGTAGATTTGAGCATTTGCAATTCTGGAGCCAGCGCCTGCTCTGCTCAGTGCACCACTGAGCACTTGTCAGTTGTTAATCAGCCAAAGTCAATTAGTGCTCTCACTCTGGATTTGCTCAGGGTATGACAGCCCTGAGTGGCTCTGTGGGACTAAAAACCAGCTGAGAAAGGGGAAGGAGATTTTTCTAGAAATTCCTTGGTTATGCACGACAAACTCAGGACACTTCTGCAAATTCTGGCTGAAGTTTGTAAACTTTTTTTTAAAATTTTAAGTTTGAACCAGTCCCAGTGAGCCATTTTATTTAAAATTCAGCTTCTGGCCAATAGGACAGGGCAGTTGGTTTTTCCTAGGAGTGGCCACCTGGAGTTTTTCCCTCAGAGGAACCTCCTGGATGAGGGATTGCCCAGCAGGTGAGGGTGGGGTCACCCCAGTGCCACACCTTTGTCTCAACAGGATTTTTGTGTGGCCATCAGTTGCACCCAGGACTGTTTGTGTTCAGTGGGGAACATGAAGGGACTCCAAAATTATGGCTAAAGTGTAATAAGGGCAAGAAATTCCTCCTTTTTGTAAAAAAAAATGCTGTGCAGGGAAGTGCAGGATAAATTTGTCAGAGCTCTTGGCTGAGCTTCTTTGATCCCAAGGTTGGATTTGAGACCTCCTGAGGCCTCATCCAGTCCCACTTATTCTTAGCTCCCAACAAAGTGGCAAAAGAAGGACAATTCATGATTTTGAAAACTTTAAGAAGCTCTGAGAAGAAACACTGTGTTGACTCTTCAAGAAAATGCAAATTGTTGTGATTTATCTCAAGTCTCCCCTTCCAGAGCAGCACACAGCTCAAACCAATTAACTTCATTCCTTCAGGATTTTAAGAAATGAGCTTTCATGTTAAAAAGAAGAAAAATTGCAATTTTGGGTTAAAAGTTTTCATTTAGTTCACCTCTTTTCTCTCAGGAGATGCATTCCACGGAGCACTGAATTATGCATGCACATGGACAAGGGGGATTCATTAACTGGGTGAAGTATGGGGACTTTCCTCTGTTTTGTTGACACTTCCTTTCATATGGAAAATCCAAGTGCCAAGTTCTCATCTATTCATGTTGTGGCACCCCTTGTAAAAGTCGATATGTCACTATTTTCTGTGTGTCAGCCCAGACTGATGGCAGTGCTGACTTTCAAGACAGGTCAGGAAGGCACTGGAAAAAAAGCAACAACCTTTGCCGAAGCAGAGTGATGCTAAATGTCACAGAACAGAAGATTTAGCAGCAAATTTTGAGAGCTGACATGCAAAACGTGCCCACTGTGGAGTGCAGGGGCTTGTTTAAATCCTAACAAAATCTGCAGTTTTATACCCAGATACCTCATTGCTTCCTCATTCCCCTCCAAAGCTTCAATCCATCTTTGAAGGGCTGAGATCTCTTTGCAGCTCAGCATCAGCCAGGGCAGGGCTCGGTGGAGTTCTGCAGCTCTTTTCAGCCTTCCCCAGCAGCTGGAAGTGCATCCACTCATATCCACTTCAGGATATTGTCTCCTTTCCCATTAGCCCATCCCTCCCAGTGGATTCAGACTAAAAGTTTGGCTCCAAACTGCTTTTGGCTACCCAGACCAGCATTAGAGCAGCTTGAGCTCTAATTCCCAGAGAGGCTGGGAATTCTGTGCTGGCATCAGCCCCATCTCCAGTCCCCATCTCCTGCTATTTTTTAAAATTCATGCATCACCATAATGCTGCAAAGCACTGTAAAAATCCATCCTCTGACTTGCCTTCAGCACACCAAAATTTGAGACTGAGATCTGAGCTGAGCCTTATTGGCACAAACAATTGTCATCAGAGTGAGCCATCCTCCCTGCAGAGAACGGGATGCAGGGATTGGGAACCAGAGATCTCTGCCTGGCACTGACCAGAGGTCACTGCTTGGGATTGATGGATTGGGAACCAGAGATCTCTGCCTGGCACTGACCCGAAGTCACTGCTTGGGATTGATGGATTGGGAACCAGAGGATCTGCAGAGATCTCTGTCTGGCACTCTCCAGAGCTTTGGATTGGTGGATTGGGAACCAGAGATCTCTCCTTGGCACTTTTCAGAGGTCTCTGTTTGGGATTGATGGATTGGGAGCCAGAGGATCTGCAGAGTTCTCTGCTTGGCACTCTCCAGAGCTTTGGGATTGATGGATTGGGAGCCAGAGATCTCTGGCTGGTACTTTCCAGAGCTTTGTGATTGATTGTTTGGGAACCAGAGGATCTTCCTGGCACTCTCCAGAGGTCTCTGTTTGGGACTGATGGATTTGGAACCAGAGGATCTGCCTGGGTACAGTTTCAGACCTGATTTTTGCCCGTTCTTGCCTTTGACCTCTATTGTGATGCCCATATTGTTACTTCAGTGCTGGAAATCAAAGACTTGAGCAGAAAAAATGAGCTTTAATAACTTGGTCTTACCTTTGCATTTCAAAGGATCTGTCACATCACTCAAAGAGCCACATGTTTTTAGTGATAATGCCACCTATACCAGAGACAGGATTCTATTCACACCAAAAGTTATTGATTTTTTTAACTGAATTGGAGTGAAAATAGAGGTGAACAAGATGCTCTCCAGTCCAGTGATATGCTGTAGAATATGTCAGTTGGAGGTCACTTGATTTAATATATATATATATATATATATATTTAAAATCTCTATAAAATGTGTACAGCCAAGCCTGGAAGTGGCAGAGCAGCTTTGTCACCTGGGTGTCATTAGCTCCAAAAGTCTTCCTGGATATTAATGTAGGATTCTATGAGATCTTATTTATGATTCTATGAGATCTTATTTATAAGAGCATTAAATAATTCCTAAAAATATTCTGTCATTTCTAGTTCCATGCTGCACCTTATTGGGAAAGTATGAAAACAAAGCCAACAATTTAAAACTTAAAGATTCCACTTTTAGCTTCTTCTAATATTCCATTCCTAGGAACTCACATCTTATATCCAACATTTTAAGAACTTTGATCAGCACAACAACATCTGTGAGATTTTCTGGAACTGGAGAATAATTTCTAGTTGCAACTTGGTTTTTAATATACAACAGATTGAATAATTGTGAGTGACAGCCATAATTATTTAAACTATTGCACTGTGTAGCCCCACCTCCCCTTTAATGGTTCAAGGAAGAATATATGTATCAGATTAGCATAAATTTAATTTACTGTCTCATAGAAAATGCAAATCAAGAAGGCAAAACTTTAAGTAGCATTCATTTAGTTTTTCATGCAGGACAAGGATTCCTACCAAGGGTGAGGCAGAAACAAATCAGCATAAACTTTGTGAGTAATTTGAATTTAGCTATGAAGGTGGAGCAGAGTGCTGAGTGTTTCCTTTATGGCGTGGCTGATGCTCTTTTGGGAATCCTGAATTTCTTGTTCTTTCTCTATCATTTTTCTCAAATGTGCAGAGATTCATCCCCCCCTCAAATGCTTTGCTAAAACCCCATTTTAATTTTAATTTTAATTTTAATTTTAATTTTAATCTTAATTTATGTAGAGGTCAGCTCTTCAGCAACACCAGCGAGCTCTAACTGAGGGTGAGAATTCCCCAGATATTTTCAACCCAAGACCAAGATTTAGCTTTGCTTTAACTCTGGCACTTAACTCCCAGTGGAAGATCCATTTCCTTGCCAGGGATAATTAACCCAGAGCAGTTACCAGGGACAGGGGGGTCAGCAGCCAGACCAACCTCTCAACATCCCCACTCACACCACCCTGGGAGATGCTGCTCCCCTGCACACAAAACCTCCCTTCAGAGCCTTTTTTTCTGGCAAGTCTGGGAAAACAAACAGACTTTGAAGTACACCCTGAAATCCTCTCCAAACTGCAAGTCAAATACGACTTTCTACAGCATGACAAGGTTTTAACATGATTCCTATGTTTATATATATATATATATATATATATATATTTTAAGTCAGAGTTCCTTATTTATCATAGGATTCGAGAAACAAAGGTCTCCTGCCTTTGATTTCCTGGGGGAAAACATTTTACAGATGCCTCAGGAGAGTTCTGAGGGTTGTTTAAAGTCATCTGCTGTTTTTAAAGATGGAAGTTCAAGGGAAATGATTTCAAAGGAGCTCAGAGGAGAGAAGCTGAAGCTGGCACATCTTCTCATTTGTGTATTCCTTAGCTCTGATTTGAGGGAAGGAAAAGTCTCCTTGTTTTGTAGAGACAGAAGAACTGAAATTGCTAACAAAATAAATCAGCTCTGGAGAAAAGAAGATTTTTTTTTTTTTCCTATCATCTAGATGTAGATCCCACCCAAATGGAATTGTAAGCAGAGGTTAGAGGAAGAATGCAATGATTGAACCTCAGCCTCATCCACTGTATTAAAGATGCAATTCAAGGAGAGGCACTGGAATAAAATCTCTTGGGGAAGCATCAAACAAGTCTGGAATGTTTATGGAAAACAGTGCAAAAGTGATATATTTTTAATTTTCTCAGCAGTTTTCACTGTACATCCCCATCTGTGTTCAAAACACTCTTCTTATTATCCCTCCCCCCACACGTGCCAGGAGGGATAAAAAGCTCTCTCCTGACTGCTTTTTTTTTTTTTTTTTTTGAGGGTGATGGGAATGCCTGATAACATCTGGGAGATTTTCTAGAACTGGAGGATAATTTCTGCTGGTAATTTGCTTTTCTAACATACAGATAACACTTCTGGAACAGAAGAAGTGGGAAAGAGCATCCTGCAATCCTGCAATCCCTTTCCCCAGGAATCACTTGACCTTTGGAGCAGACCCTGTCTGAGAGGTTGCTTCACTTCAGGGCTCAGTTTAGAAACAAACACTGCACAAAAGTTCCTGAAAAATGTTTGTTTAATTCACCTGCAGCGACAGAAAGAGACTTTATAAACAGACTGCAAGAGGCCTGGCTGATAATCTCTGCTTAGAACATCACCTTAAATTGGTATATCACATTGTACTTGCAAAAAATAAGAAAAAGCTTAAGTTAATTAAAATAAATTGATTGCCCTTCATTTACCACTGGTGTGTTTACAGTTCCCTCATCTGTGGCACCTCCTGACCTGCTCACAACATGACACAATCATTTCAAAGAGGGGGAAGTGATTATGTTATCTCACTCAGAACACAGTGCCATCATGGGAAGGTGGATTATCAGCCAAAATGGTGTGTCAACTTCGTTCCTGAGAAAGAAGAATTCTAGAGATGATTTTGCCATCAGATCTAATATCTGCTGCTCACAGTGAGCAGCTGTATTTTCTGCTTGATCATAGTTAATTTTGTTTTCAGTCTTGGCCATGTTTTCTTGATTGCCATAGAAATATCTTTGTTATTCTATTACCTATAAAGCTAAGTCAGTCTCTCAATTTCATTTATTTGTGCTTCATTTAGCTCCAGGTTTTTCCCCAACATATTTAGGGCTCAGTGACTTCAGAATCCTCTCCAGAACACTCAGGACAAGGGTTTGACAGCTCATTTCAGACCTCTCTGAGCCAATCTTCTCCAGCCTGCACATCAGGTACCTCTTGTCCAAGGTACCTTGGATCAATCCACACCTTCTTTGGATTAAGTTATTAAAGAGGGCATGAAGCACTTTTGACAAAAATTTGTGTAATTTATGATGATGATCATAAATGCAATTTAAGAATTCCATTTTTCAAAGACTGTTTTACTGAATTTTATCAGCAGAACAATGCCCAAGGAGTGCTTTTGCTTAGAGTCCTCACCCATTGCTTCCCTGAGCCATCTCAGCCTCTTGCACTTGATATTTGATCGATATTATGAGAAACCTGATCTGGTTGTCATTGAAACCACAACAAAACGTTCTTTGTTTTTCTGACTGGAAACATGACCAGGCTCTGATGTTTGTCTTTTAATTAACAAGAGAGTTTGTTTAGAGATGAATCTGTATGTGGCTTTATTTGATGTGGTGGTGCCTTTCCTGGGGCTCTCACAGCCACATCTCTGAGCCCTTTCCATGGGGGCCAGGGAGCAAAGCAAGAGAAGGATAAAACAGCTCTGAAGATGTCCCCAAAACAACAAAAAGTACAACTAATTAAATTACTCTAAGGCAGTGTTTAATCTTTTCAAATGGTTTGAGGTTTGTTTTCCATCTCCTTCCCTGGTGATTTCTCAGCTATTCAACATCAGTGAATCCTTTGTCCATGCTGTTCCCCAGACTGAATAAAACCCTGGTGGAAATGTCTAACCCTGACTTTTATAATCCACTTTTGCAGATTAATATCTAAACTGAGCTGTGCTTTCTGTCCAGCCTGCCTGGCATTCTCTCTGCTGCTTTCAGTACACCTTCAAATAATCACTGGTCCCAAAGAAAGGATTAATCTGTCATTTCTTATTTAAATCCTTTATCAATAAATATTTGAAATTAAGACAAATGTGATAAATAAGGGATTTAATTAACAATGGAGGTTTGGTGTTCTTTTCTTTTCAGGTTGGGTTTGGCCTTTATGGTTTCTGAAGTCTTTGGAGATTATTCAGTTTCTCTTGCAATCTTTTAATCTCTTCTATATGAAATATTTAAACTTTCAACATGTAATAATTATGAATAAGATCAAGATTGGATCTTAGAGCTTCCTAAGGTAAATTCATTCATTTCAGCTAGTGATGGCCTGAGAGCATTCAAGTTACTAAATCCACATTCTCCTGTTTCCTTTAAGGCAATATTGCCTTTGCCTCTCTTATTTCAGTGTTCTTGTTATGTTTCAAACTTGCTGACTGAAAGAGCCAAATTCCACCTGCTTGATTTGCCTATAAAACCTGATTCTTTATTTTTTTTTTTATTTATTTTTTTTTTAATCTACTTTCAGCTAGTGATGGCCTGAGAGCATTCAAGTTACTAAATCCACATTCTCCTGTTTCCTTTAAGGCAATATTGCCTTTGCCTCTCTTATTTCAGTGTTCTTGTTATGTTTCAAACTTGCTGACTGAAAGAGCCAAATTCCACCTGCTTGATTTGCCTATAAAACCTGATTCTTTAATTTTTTTTTAATTTTTTTTTTATCTAGGTTTAGGAGTGACCTGAGGTCTTTGGGTTTCTGAGTCAAGTTCTAACTGGATTGTGAAAGGGCACAGAAAATTCTGTCACAGAAAATGGAACTGAGTTCCTCAACTTTTCCTGTTTCTCATGAACTGCCTGAACACACCATTATTCCAAGATAAAACTCCTTTGGTTCTCCTTTTTATCACCTCAGAACTTTTTACAGGAGATTGTGTGGATTGTTCCTCCAGCAGGAGCCTTCCTCATTCCAGCTCCGGGCCAGAAACACATCATTGAGTTTACAGAGAGTTTTAGTTCCTCCTTTACCTTCACTTCCATTTGGGGATGTAAAAACAGCAAATGTCTTCATTTTGTTCATGCCAATTTCTGCTCTGTGTAGGGCAAATTCTTCCTGGTTTTGTGGCTTTATTTGAAATCCCAGCCAACATTCTGCTGTTTGATCTTTTTTTGGCCAATAAGGAGAGTAGCTGTGGTGATCGTCTCCCTGTTCCTTATCAAATGTTGTTTAATATTTGTAATTATGTGGCTTTGCAGCAGAAAATCTGATGGACAAGGCACATTCAGAACCACCAAAATGGGGTGAGGGGAACCTCCTGCAAAACACTCCCTGCTCTGCTGTGGGCCTCGCTCTCCCTTTGCCCAAAAAGCAGGGGGAAAATAGGAAAAAATGCCTGAAAGTTTCCTTTTTTCCCTTTTTTTGGGTAAACTTTGTTTCTCCCTGCCTGGCAGGAGGCAGAAGCAGCTAATGTCTCCCTGCTGAAAGCATTAACTGATTGCATTGTTGCTTGAGCACAGCAGCTGTCCTTATACATTTAGACTCCCAGTGACAACAAAATTAAGGCAGCCTCTCCTTCTGTCAGGCAATAAAATGATTTTCTCAACTTCTTTATTTCTTCTGAGAACTTCTTAGTGCCTGCCTTTCTCTGGCTGCAGTGAGATGCTCCATCTGAACTGAGCAGAGCGAAGGAGACCTTTTACTCAGTGCTTTCCAGAAAGGAAGAACAAAAAAATAATCTGTATTCCAGAGTGCCCTGAGGGCTGATTTCCTCCACTTTTCCATTTGCTTTAGCTTGGTACATGTGGGTGGGTGTTTAATCTCATTTTTGCCACCAGTGCTCTGCTCAGTAATTGCCCGTGGCTTTCTGCTGTCTGAGGAGATGGATCTCGCTGTGACGCCCATGGAAAAGAGCAGATCTCTGCTTGGGAGCACAGAGGGGCTAAACTCTTTCATTTTGGGGTCTGGAAGGCTCCTAAGATGATAAATGAGATATCCACAAATGGCTGGCAGGCTGTGTGCCAGCGTTGGCAGCTGACCCTGGCACGGGAAGGGCTCCCAGGGGCAGCTGGAGCCAAAGGCCACCTGCTCCACTCCTGCTCTCCTGAAGGAATCAGGAAGGGATCATCTGGCTTTTGGATGTCCTGCAGGGACTCTGCTGCTGCCCTGGGCTCTGTCAGACCCCACCTAACCAGGCAGGTTTGGGTTTTCTGTCAGATCTCCCTCTGGCAGCAGCGCCAGGGGTCTCAGGGAGGCAGACCAGGCCAGGCTTGGGTTTTTGGGAAAATCATCTCTCCAGCATCCCACATTCCTTCCCAACACTTTTCTACCTCTGGTTTGCAGGGCCAACGGCTCACTCTGACTCACCCATAAATTTGGGCTTTTTGCATTTTGCCCTTTTTGGATAACAATGATGTGACAACACGGTCACCTTCAAAAGACAGGGAGAAGTCCCACAAAGCTTTCCCTGACAGGATCTAAGGATGACATGGAAGCAGAACTGAGAAAGAAAACAATTTTAAACTCAGTCTTTTCTTCTCTCTATGACCTATTTTGGATACTCCTCCTGCAGCAGCCAACTCACCTGCAAGGAGAGCATTGGAGGCGTCCCACTGCTGCTGAGCTGCTGATTTCTGTGCTGAAGAGAGCTCTGCATTCTCAGCTGCTGATATTATGTATATTTAAACTTAAATATGCATTGTCTTTAATGGGAAAATCACCCTTCATGTTTTAATAGTTTGCTTTTCCCAGGTCTGATTGTGTCTCTTTACAAGCAGTTGCCAGTTCCAACTCAAAAAACACCAAGTCTGCTCTAACTTAAGAGACTACAGGGTAAAAACCCCACAGCACCAGGCTACATCATTCAAATTTGCCACAGCAGGATCCTTCACCTATTTTCAGAAACATTTAGTTTTATTTTTTCCTCTCCATCTGACCCTTGCAGCTCAGCATTGGTAATTAGCCCCCTGCTTCTCCCGTAGCTACTAAAAACCAGGGAAAAATAAATGTTTCCATTTGAAACCATTATTGCAAAGGCACTGCCGTGGAACACTGGAGACTCACTGCTCATGTAAGGGAGATTTTCATAAAATGACACTCAGGCATTTGGGGGTTAGCCTTCAGAATTAAGAACAGTATATTTTCTTTTCTTTTTTCTTTTTTTTAAAAGAAAATTTGAGGCAGTGCCATTTCTGTGCTTCAGAATCTGAACTGAGCTGTTAAAGTCTCACAGCTTGAGGTGCTTTCATGCTAAAATCCCTCCAACTGAAAAATCCTCTCCAATTTGAAATAATAAAAATTACTATGAATGTAAGCAACGAAAAAGTCTTTGGGAACATCATCTCTTCTGCAATGGTACCCAAAGGAAATGATGTTTATATGGAAGAATGGTCAAGCAATGATTTTATTCTTTTAAATTGTTACTGCAGGAGACCAGCAAAACAATTTCCCATCACACGTGGTCCTAACAGTGCTTGGAGGTTTTTGTAGTAGCTCCCTTCCCAAAATATCCTTCCAGTTATTCCAACTGTGCCTCTCAGATCAAACTCAAAGTTTAAGGATCCAGGAAAAGCTTGGGTCAGCTGCTCAGAGCTTTCTACAGACAGATACAATCAAGGTGAGATTTCATTTTGTCATTAAATATCCAAATCAAATCAGAATTCACCAAAGCCTCACGGCAAGTATTGCACCTTGAATCTGCCACTCTGCCTCTTGTTCAATCTATGGATTTACATTTAAAGCCTATTTTCTTCCTTCTGCAAGGGACATATTAGAACAGATGTTATTGACTGAGATCCTAATCCCACAGTGACACTGTGGCCAACTCATCCAATTTTCTTATGAAATTTGATGGTTTTCTTTCAGCTTCAGCTGCTTGTATCAACCACTTGTTTAAGGAGCTCAGCTTTTCATTCATTTCAAGGAGATTTCTGACAGGCAGGATTGAGGGCTGGGCATCACACTGAAGGTTTAAAAAGTCCACATGTCCAAACATCAAAATTATTGCCTGTTTTGGGTAGTAATTGTGATTTTTTTTTTTAATGCTTTCACCCAGAAATAAAGGGGTGTGCTCAGTGGCAGTGTGGTGCTTGCTGGATGGGCTGAGGAAGAGCAGCACAGCTCTGACAGCAAAGATGGGAGTTAATTCTTGGAGGAGACTGAAACAACAACCAGAAATCATGATGGAACAGCTCTGCTGGGAGGAAAGGCTGGCACAGCTGGCATTGTTCACCTGCACAGGAGAAGCTTTGGGCTGAGCTCAGGGTGGCCTTGCAGGGCCTGAAGGAGACACAAGAAAGATGGAAAGAGACAATTTATAAGGGATGGAGTGATGTGACAAGGGGGAATGGCTTCAAACTGACAGGGGGTGGGTTCAGATGGGATATTGGGAATAAATCCCTCTCTGTGAGGGTGGGCAGGCCCTGGCACAGGTGCCCAGAGCAGCTGTGGCTGCCCCTGGATCCCTGGCAGTGCCCAAGGCCAGGCTGGACACTGGGGCTGGAGCAGCCTGGGACAGTGGGAGGTGTCCCTGTCATGGCAGGAGTGGCTCTGGATGGGATTTAAGGTCCTTTCCCAACCGAAACAGTGCCACAATCCCAAAATTTTACCATGTCCATGGCTTAGCCTGAAGACTCCTGTTTCCCCATTTCTCCCTTCTACACATTGGATTTTTGGAGACAAACGCAGAACTAACATCTCTTTGTGTGTTTCATCAGTTCCCCTTTTCCCATAAAGGTTTTATTTACTCCACTCCTGACTCGATGCCACTTTGCCTCAGAAATTCTCCTCAACTTTGACTTTTCTTGCAGCACAAAGACAGCGGGAGAGCCCTTATAGACATCATCAAAACCTTTATTTTCATGCCTTCCAAAGACCCTGGAAATAGATACTACACATCACTGTAAATAGTATTTCTCTTAATGCAATGATCTCGTTCTAATCTTCCAGTGGTGTGAATACGCCTAGAGAGATGGATGCTAAATAAATTAAAATGAGCTAAGAGAAGATGCTTCATAACCCTGGAAATATTGCAAGCATTATTTAAAGTAGTTAATATTTTTACTGCCTCGTGAATGCTAATCTCTGAGAAATCTCAGGTACCAAATATAGTTTTAATTCTCAATTTTAGTTCTCGCAAACTGGAACTGTAAATTAATTTCAACACTATAAAAAGTAATAGAGACGTTTATTTTCTTAAGCAATCTGCCTCATTCAGCTGCAGACTGAATTAATGGTCCTGGCATGTTGAATACAAAATTAGTGACAATGTGAAATGCACGTAATGATAATATCTGCTGCAAGAGTTATAATGCAGAGGTCCAAATTTTTTCTCATTAATCTTCTCCATTACTATTAAAAAAATTATATTGAGCATCCTCTCTGGCACTTGAGTGCTTTTATGGGGGTTTCTTTATAAGAAATGGTTCCTTTTGCAGGATGAGCACAGCCTGAGCATGCTTTAATCTTTTGGGGATGTTTTAAATGTAGAATTAAGGTGCCTGTTGCATTTCCATAATCCAATGTCAGGACAAGATAAAACTTTGGAAAAGTCACTGGATGTGGCTGCAAAATTCAGTCTGGGGAAAGAAAAGGAGTTGCTCAACAGTTTTTTTACTCAGAAAAATTGGAAAGAACAGGGATCCCCAGCCAAGCCCCCATGCAGCTCAGTGACAGCACCCACCTTCCCTGGCCCACCTTGGATAATGGATGATCCTTGGATTATGGACTGAGGGTTTGTATGGAGCTGCAGGAATGCTTGCAGAAGTGCCAGGACAAGAGGTGAGAAGCAGAGAAGTCCACAGGGGATGAAGATGTGAGCAGGAAAGGAAGTGAAGAGACTCAGAGGCTGTGGGAAGTACATGTGAAGAAAAAGTGGCTTCTGGTGATCCTGTTGTGCATCAGAAACCAAATAAAAACCTTTTTATTTCCTGTTTCATTTTACTTATTTTGTCTTTCACATTTCCTGTGAGGGATAGGGCATTGCCAAAGAGATTCAGTGTTTGGTTTCTGTCCCAGCAGGAGCACAAGACTCCACTGTCCCTTGACTGAAATCCTGTTTATTAATGAGTTTTACTCCAGCCAGGGGGTTTGTCTCAGTGTAGCTCTGCCAGTGTCCAGGTGGGGTTGGGAGGGTTGGACCTGTGCAGAGCTGGTGGAGGGAGTGGGATCAGGAGCCCAGATCCCCCCAGGGTGGGCTCAGCCCTTCCCCAGGCCCTTTGTGCTCCGGGGTTGTTTGGAAGCTGTTCCAGCCAGGCTGTGACCCGCTCGGTGCTTGTGGCATTAAACAAAACTCCCAGCAAAGAGCAGAGCAAGAACAAACCTCTGCTCCAGCCCTGAAGGTGAGCTGCCTGAACCCGAGAATGTGCAGAGAATCCCAGCACCACTGAGGCTGGAAAAGCCCTCCAGGATCACCAAGTCCAACCTGTGCCAAATCCTTGGGTCATTCCCGGGACACCTCCAGGGATGGGCACTCCAAACCTCCCTGGCCAGACCCTGACCATCCTTTCCATGGGGAAATTCCTCCCGATGTCCAACCTGAGCCTCCCCTGGTGCAGCTTGTGGCCATGTCCTCTGGTCCTGCCTCTTGTTCCCTGGGAGAAGAGTCTGATCCCCATCTTATTTCATTTTTTCTTCCTGTGGGAGCAACTGATAGCCCAGAAAAAAAATCCAGGGATGGTGCTGGGGAGACTGGGTTGGAAGTGGGGACAGCTGCCTGATGCAGTGGTGGCACCTTCTGCCTGGAAAACAGTGCCTTCCAAAGGGTTTTGTACCTTATGTGGTGAAAGTGAAATATTTTGGGCTCAGCAGCGTTTATTTTGTTTTCTTTCCTTTGGACTAACGAGCCTGAGTCAGGAAACCATGCGGGGAAAATCAGTATGCAGAGTGCAAGCATCAATTTAAATCTACAAAGTTGCAGTGGGCTATATAAAGATTTATTAATCAAAACATTTGCAAAATATTGACTGTGCACGTACGCTGTGAGGCCTGAGAGATCATCTGCAAAGCAAAGCTTGAATTAATCACTTCTTCTCATCCATTAATCTTTAAAGAATTAAAAAATTATGTAGCAGATATTTGTGGGTATTTTGCGGACTAATTTCATTCTCTAATTTCAAATTTTTTCCACTCAACAGTTGCTGTGTAGAGGGAGGAAACAACAGCTCAGGGCAATCAGCCAAATTTTGGCTCCCAGAACAGGGGGTGTTTTGGAGAAGGATATTCCTGGATCCTTCCCATCCTGAGGGGACGAGTCCAGAGCCCAAAATTCCTGAGGGACAAAGCACAACCAAGGGCATTTTGGTGCCTCTTTTGGCATAAACAGCTCTGCAAAACACGGATCTGGGGAAATCTGGATTGAAGGATCTGGCAGCCCCTGTTGTCTGCAAAAATAGGTGTATTGCAAGGGAAAAAGAGAAGAAAATGTGGTTTTGTTGGAGAAAAAAACCCTTCATGTTTTAGTATCCAACCAAAGAATACCAATGGATGCACCTGCCCACCTTGAATGGTGCTGAAAGCCTTGGCAGCCCGAGGATGTCACAGGGATTAAAACCCAAAGGCATCATTTGGGCTGGGCTCTTGAATTTTCTGAAAGGCCCAGGAAGGTGCCAGCACAGCCCAGAGCGCCCATCAATCAATAAATGCTGGCAGCCTTGTTTTACTGGAAGTTGTCAAGTGCCACAAAGCAGCCCTGTTGTAGTTGATGGCTTTAATTTAACGAAAATAATCAATTTGTAGGGCTGGCGTGATGGGGAGCAACAGCCATGATTTTATTTCAGGTGTTTCTTTGAGTGGGTTTATGAAGATGTTTTCTAAACAAGGCTTTAAAGTGCAAAGCATGTTGTTATTTCATTTCCTCCAACAACCAGTAAGTGAGACAGCCAGGGCTGTATTTATAGCAGGGTGTGTTTATGGAGGAAACCTTGCAGTGGCTGGAGGAAGGAACACACAGCTCCTAATGCAGAGGAATGACTGGGAACTGCTGCTTAGGAATGTGGTGCCAGAGCTGAATTAAATCAATTATTAATAGATAAATTATTACATTTTTAATATTATGTTCTATTATGTTACATTGTATTAATTATATTATATTACGTTATGTTATATTATTATATTATATTTATAATGTTTTATTTATTATAGTATATGACATTTATTTATTATAATATATTTTATATATTATATTTAGTATAAATATTACATTATCATAAAACATCTAATATATAATTATATTATGCATTATATATTTAATAATATCTTAATAGATAAATTATTATATTATATGATTAGATAAATTATTCTGGCCCCTAATAGATATCAATGTCTGTGCTCTACCCTGCCTCTAGGGCAGGATTCCTCCTGTGATTCCCTTTTTCAGGCAGCGAGGGAAAATCAGAAGTGTGATGTTATTTTCATTACACACCTCTCCATTTCCTGCTCCTCATGTCTTTATACACATTTCCAAGTTTGCATGTATCTATAGTTCATACATATATAGCAAAGATCACTTATTTGCCAACTTTCAATTTTATTTTCACGCTTTTATTCTGAATTTCCTTTTTGCTAAGTGCACTCGCTGTGTGGGCCAGTGTTGGAGGTGGTTGTGCTCCACACCTTGTCCCAGCTGCTCCTGGGCAGCAGGGGGACAGAAATTAGGGAAAAATTGGGGAGAAATTTCATTCCTTGGGGACAGAAATTCCTCCTGAGCAGAACAGTGGGACTGTAAACCCCTAAACCTACTGTAAATCCATGTCTTGATGGAATAAACTTCACATTTTACCAAAATCACAGCACCAGAGCACAGCTCTCTCTTCCAACTTGTGATTCTTGGGTACTGGGAGCCAGGTGTGTGCACATTAAATGGGACAAAAGGTTTATTTTACAAGTCAGACTTTAAGAGGAACTTTAAAAGCCTTGTGAAACTAAATGGCCTGGGAGAATTTTTCTGTTAGAGAGTATTTCTGAAGTGCAGCAGTGTGGGTTTTCATGGGTGTTTTCTCTAAACAGTAGGAGCTGTTTGTTGATCTGTGTTAATTTTGTTTTTTTGTATTTCACTAGAAAATGCAAATATATAAATATATAAATATATGTATTTAAAAATATGGATATAGCAATACTGCCTTGTGAACTGAAAGCAGCACAGATTCAGTTTAATGAAATAAAAGTGTTTCACCCTCTAGACAGAGAACTGGAGGTTTGAAGGGCTGGGGGGAGGATGCAGCTCTGGTACTTGTTAAAAAGTGGAATTTCCTTGGCCTGATGGAGCAGTTCCACCAGGAGAACAGCTCAGAGCTGATGTGATTCCCAGCCAAGTGTTTCAGGAGCACAGGGCTCTTCCCCCAAACTGGGAAAACCTTGGAACAGCCAGGATCAGTGGTGTTATATTCACTTTATGGCGCTGCAAAGCCCCAGCTGCAGGGAGCACCTTCCCTAACCCAGCAGGATGAGCCCCATTCCATCCCTGAGCCCTTCCCCGGAGCCCACCTGAGCCTCCCACACCTGGGGAAGGGGACAGTGACATTTAGGAGCAGCAGAAAGCTCCAAAAAAACACGTTCAGGCATTAAGTGAGGAGAAGGAGGAGCAGGTTAATTCTCCTCCTCCAAATCCAAATTCCTGCCTGCCTTTTTCCCATCCCAGCCTTCCAGCTTCTCACCTGCCTAAGGCTGGGGCTGGGCTTAGCCCAGGCAGGGAAACAACAGAGGGGTTAAGCTTGGAACTTCTTCCCTCTGCTCTGCAGCAGCGTTTGTCTCCTACTTTTCTCTGCTGGAAGCAGGAATACAAAAAAAAAGCACTTCTAGCTCAGCCAGTGGATGATTTTTATCAGCTCATTTTAGTCAATAAAGAAAGAAGTCAATCACTCCTGGAAAATAGCACTTTCCAGTGCTGTATAAACCTGGCCAGTACAATTGCAGAATAAATCAATAACTGCATTAATCAATACGATGTAAACTGCTGATCTCTGTGGATAAATTGTACCGGTGTAAGAAGGCTTTCAAATAAATTCTAAACCCACTCAAACTGCACAGGCTTTGAATCTGCTGAGGGCGCTGGGACCCGGGGAAGATTTGTGCTGTTGCTCTTTAAAATCTCTGGGACAGCAGGGCTGCAGAATAATGTAATTAAATCATGGAAGCAGAGCTCCCACTGCAGTGAGAGCTCCAGAAAAGATCCCTGTGCTCAAATTGGCCAGGAAAAGGGGATTTCAGGGTGAATAGGGTGTGAGGCCCTGGCACAGGTGCCCAGAGCAGCTGGGGCTGCCCCTGGATCCCTGGCAGTGCCCAAGGCCAGGTTGGACACTGGGGCTGGAGCAGCCTGGGACAGTGGGAGGTGTCCCTGCCATGGCAGGGGTGGGATGGATGGGATTTAAGGTCCCTCCCAATCCAACCCATTCCATGATTTCCATGGTTCCTGTTTCTGAGATTCTAAGAAGAACAATTTGGATGCACAGAGAAGGGAAAGCTGCTCCTCCACCTGGATATTTGACAGCCCCAAGAGCTGGAGGAGGTTTGGCCTCTCCATTTTTTATCAAACCCTGCATTCGAGCACCTCCGTTTTTATTTAATTTCTTATCATAACAGTGACCCATTGCAAGGCTACTGGCAGAGCCTGTGGATGGTTTCAAAGGGAAAAATTGGATTATACCTGAGGAGATGCAGCAGAGGGGTGTGACTGGGAGTGTGGCTGGAAAACCAACGCAAGGATAAAAAAGCACATGAGTGAGGAAAGTTTGTGTTGGACATTTCATTGAAGGCAATCTGGAAAAAACCAATTGTTAGGAGGTGATGACTCAAGTGCAACAATTCCATCTATCTTATTGGAATATCAAGATTCCTGTCTTTATATATATGTATTATTATTTGGGATACCAGCATCATGGACAGCACCTCATAAAAATCTTCTGCTCTTCTGGGATCCCTTAGCATTTCAGAATAATTCCAGTTCATTCCATAAAGATGACAAACATTTGTAGCTGCTTTTCGGTATTGAAATATATTAGTGTCTATAAAATAGGTTAAGCAAAGAAACAATGCACACCAGTATGATTAATATGACATTTTAATTGCTATGTCAGACCTGTTTTCAAGTATTTAGTGCTAGGAACTGACAAAAGAAGTTCCTAATAAAAAAGCCTGAATGATTGAAGCTATTTAGAGGCCCTCATTGTACTGTGCTGTCAAAATGTCCAACTGACCTTTTCCTCATGGTAAATTTTTCCAGGGAAGATTTTATACAGGCTATTTTAATAGTGCTGATTGGCCACCCTCTCCCCCAGTTTTTAGATTAGATAATGGTCAGAGTGAGAGAAATGTCACATCCTTACCTAGACTCTGGATTTGGCCAGGGGCATTCTGTGTGAAGTCTGTGGAACCTCATTTAAATTTTTAGGTGGATTTTTCTGAATGCATCATTTGCCATTATTTTATATTTTCAGGTCAGAGCAATCCTGGAGGTGTTGTCCCTCCCATAAATTCAGCCAGGAGCAGAAGGAGCATATGGAAAATAACTCAGCTCAGTGGAGGGAGGCTGGGCCACTCCTAGGCAGGAATGATGCACAGCTTGGGGGGAGTCCTGCTGCAGCTGTACCTGGGAGAGCTCAGCTTCCATGTGGGAATGACTCTGTCACTGCCCCCAGAGCTCAACCCACTCATTCCCAAGGCCAGCACACCCCTGGAAATGTCCAAGGCCAGGTGAACAGGGCTTGGGACACCCTGGGACAGAGGGAGGTGTCCCTGCCATGGCAGGGGTGGCACTGGATGGCATTTAAGGTCCCTCCCAACCCAACCCATTCTGGGATTCTGTGCCTCCATGACATTGTGGCTACACCTGCAGAGGCACGTGGAACCTCATTTCTGAGAGCACTGAGATGCAGCAACCCTTGGGCACGTCCAGGGCGATTCTGGGGGCTGGTGTTTTGGAAATATCAGTGCTGGAGGGGAATAAATCAGACATGGGAGGATAGAAATTACCTTAGAGTAGAAATTAATTCCGGATTTAGATGAAGTGTGCTGTTTTAACTTGTTTAACTCTAACTTGCTGTGCTCACAAAGGCTTGCAGAGATGGACAAAAGAATGCAAGGATAAGAGGATATAGAAAGAATAAGAGGAGTTTTCCACCCCTACCCTCACAATAAACCACGCTGGTTTATTCAAGCTCTGACATCTTTCGAGCAGGGAAACCAAAACCATTGGTTTATTCAAGATCTCACATCTTCTGTGCTCCCTGAGCAGACAAAAATCCATGGAGGGGAGCACAGAGGGAGCCAGGATCCCCTGCCACCCCCCAGAGCACCCCAGTGAGTCCCCAAGCCCCTGTGAGCAGAGGAATCCCCTCCTCCCCACGGGCCCTGTGGGGAATTCTCCACCACTGAGGCACAGGCTGATATTAATAAAACCTTTTTTGCACATTTACAACACATTTGTTCATGGATGTGATTTAGAGCTCGGTGTCAAGGCGTCACCAGGGCTGCATTCCAACAACCCACAGAAAACAGGGAGTCTCTGCATTCTGGGATAATGTTGATTTAGGGGCTGGTGCAATAACACACATGGGCTATTTTATTTCGTTTCTTGGCATTCCTATTCAAAAATTGCCCTATAAAGAAGGGAGAAGGTGTTAAATAAAGTTTAAATGCTCGTAAATCACAAAGAAGCATTGTGCTCGGAGTGAACGGAAACATTTGGAGAGGCTCAAAATTGCTTTTTTCATGGAGAAATATTTTGTTGATGTGTTAAATTCAAAATGAAAATCCCTGACTGTGAGTCTCTTTCATGTTTTGGTACTTTGCTTAGGTTATCAAAAGAAAATAGGTATTATTTTTCCAGCTGTCTGAAAACTTTGCCTGGTCTGTGATTTTCTCTAAAATCTTCTAAGTCTGGGCCCAAAATTCCCTTTACTGGGCACCTTTAAATGGGGTTTTTAATTCCGGTTCTTGGCTGTTAAAAATCAGGAGCACTGCAGAGTTTTTCTATTGTTTTCATTTCAACTTCTGGTTTTAGGGGATTTGTGCTGTTCCTATTTCCAAAGTTTTTTCTGCAACTCTAAGTGACAAAATTCTTTTTGACCCTTTCTCTTTTCTTTTTAATGAAAGCTGCCAGCCATGTGAACTCTTTCCATTTCAGCATCAGCTGCTTTAATAACACTTTCACATAAAAAGAACTGGACTTTCAGTGCTTTGGGCAGCTCAGGCTCAATTTGTCCTGGTGAAACACCAACAAAAGGACTGGGGAGCTGAAGAGGAAAAAATGAACCTGCACAAGTTCTGCAGTGATTTATGGAGGATGGGAGGAGCTGGATTTAAAGTTTTTTCTCCTTCAGACTTCTTAGTTCTGCTCCTGAGGCAGAATATTCACCCTGCAACTCCAGCTCCAAGGGAATTCAGCAGGGGAACATTCGCTCATATTCCTGGGATTCCTCAGTTGTCCCTTTTTAAAAAGGGCTGCTCCCCTGGGGGTGACAAAGTGGAGAAATGCTGAGGTTAATGAGTCTGATTTGGATCTTCTACAGCAAGAAAAGAGCATCATTGCTGCACAAAAGTGAGAAGAAATCTGAAGAAGTGATTCATTGTTTACTTCCACTGCAAGGAAAAAATGTTTTTACTTCATTAAGGTATTATCAGGATTTTCTATAGCACATTAATTTCTTTCTAAATCATTCTCCTCTTTTGAAAGCTGTGTTAAACCTCTTCCTAATAACTCCTGTGATTAGGAACTTTGTAGAAATCCCAGAGGACAGACTTCTAAAAGTGACATTTTATTTCCAGAGCCTCCCTGTAATTAAGCATCGCTCAGACATTCTATTGAGCTGTAACTGCTCTGCAGAAAATCTCTTTTCACTTGAATAAAAGGATGTTTTGGTTAAAGCTAGCAGAGAATTACATTTATGTTATGAAGTATAAGAATTTCAGATTCAGTTTAATGAAGGGAAATAAAAGGAACCTGTTGTTTAATGGGCACAGGTCTGGGAGCAAGCAGAGGTCCTGCTGGACACCTGCTGGGAAGGGATGATGCAAAAAGCTCTCTCAAAACCAAATAGGACTGACCTCTAGAAAATATTTTATTGAATGCAGTCTGGGGGTTATTAAATATCACCAGCTGGAAGAGATCTTTAATGTCCCTTTCAGCTCTAACCATTCCATGATCCTGTGAAGAGTTATTTGCTTGGACATCAATCTCTACCATGTGGTTTTGCAATGATTTTATCATTTTTGATTTTATTTTCTGCCAGTCCAGCCTGTGGGGTCAGTGAGGAATCAGAGAATCAGAGAAAGGTTTGGCTTGGCAGGGACCTCGAGGAGGTTTCTTTATGAATTCCCATTGCCATGCCCATGGATAACCAACATGGTTTAATGTGTTCTTTGAAGGATTTCCATGCATAGCTGAACTTCTTTTATTCATTCATGTGCTGACACATCCTCACTCCCATTCCAACAGTCCCCTTTATAAAAATATTTGGGGTATTTGGTTATCTTGTAGTTATAAATGTTTACAAAGATGACACAACACGGATCTGACAGTGGGGAAAAGAAAATAAACTTCAGAGCAAAGTAAGAAGGAAGAAAAGATTTCCCAGTAATGGCATCAGGCAAAAAAACACCTTTTATCAGATGTAGTTCAAGCTGGCAGGAGCGTGGCTTCAAGTGTTGAGCTGCATCTCCTGACTTGAAAGCCAAACTCTGGTGTTTAATTTGTCATTCTGGAGACTCAGGAGATTGAAGGGCTTAATTAGCTGCTTTTATTTATATTTCAAGATGATGAAAATCAATGTTCTTCTCATTTACCTTCATGCCCAACTCAAAGATGAATCTACACTTTCAAGCTACAGCAAAGAACAAAATCAGGAGAGACCAACTAATCCTGCTTAGTGACAGCTAGATTTCCGTTTCCCTCAGAAAATATTCAGTATCTCTGGAAGTTCTGTTGATCAGAACAGTCTTTGCATGAAAAAGTCCTTCAAAATGGATTTGAGAATATGTGCAGTATTTGATGGTATAAAAGGTGCTGCTATTTCAGCTCTGGTTCAAGGCCTGCTGATGCCACTGAAAGTTTTTCTGTGGAATTCACTGGGCTTTGGGTGGGTCCATAGGAGTCTCCTTTTATTTTATTTAAGTTCCCCTTTTCTACAGAAAATAGCACAGGGCACTTCAAATAGTGTGTTTTACGATACCTCCTAATACAGACAAGTGCAAAAAGTAAACAAATAGCTTTTATTTAATTGAAAGTGGGTTTTTTAACAGGATACACCGAAGAACATGAGATAAATAATATCCACATCACATGAGTTTTAAATCCCTGCTCCCCTCTGTGGCATCAGCCTGCACAGGTTGACATTCCATTAAAATGCTGTTCCAATAACAACTACTTGGAGAAAATTTGAGACCACCCACGTGTCAATCCCAAATTAGGTTTGGCATCACTCTGTTTAATTAATGCATGTTGATTTACCCCTTCATTTCCAAGCCTATTTTTAAAAATTCATGGAATATTGATGCCTAATATTTTCTTCATGACAGACCACTTCCACCTCCCTCCCCCTCCCCAGTGTTGATTTTTCTCAGGAATGTTGGTTATGGTGAAGAATTAAGATAAAATCTACACTTTTTATTTTTAGAAGTCCATGGCAGAGCATTGCTGGAACCAGCAAGGAAAAGGGTTTAGAAGAACAGAACTCAACAGGAGGATCCCAGATGTCAATGTATGGTTTATCCTTTGGGATAATTTCATTGCTCCAGAGCTTAAACCTGTAAAATATAAACAGACAGAGGTAAATCTGTGTCAAAAATTAGTTTTTCTTTGCATTTTAGCTTAACAGCAATCTCTGTTTTCTTTTCAAGATGAAACATTACCCACAAATATTTTTTCTATGTATTTGTTTATTAAGCTGTAGTGGCCATTTCATGGGGCAGGGTTTTGGAACCACATCTCACCTTTCCCGTGAGTATCTTCTTCAAGAAGGTTTTTGACTATTTGGTTGCAAAACAGACTATGATATATAAATATAAAAATGCTCCCTTTTCCCTGAAGAATAAGTTATTTATGAGAGCAGAGGCTGCACCCTGGGCCACCCCAGCACAGCCATGGGACAGGGTTGAGACCTCTGTCCCAGCAGCAGATTTAGGGCCACATTATGTGTGAGAATTCTGACTTTCCCAAGAAATCTTATCCCTGTGTTCTTCCCTGAGCTCTGCATGCCAGGGCAGTGGAGACCTGCACTAAAAATAAGGTGTGGAGCAAAACCCTTTCTCCTCCAATGAATGTCAGAATATCAGAGACAAATTTATGGGAGCCAGCACCAAAAAGCACCAGGAGGGAGGATACCTATGGCAAGGGACAATCTGGGAATCTGTTGTGCTTAGAGGCACAGATTTCTTCTTATGCAACAGCATTCAGAGGGGGAAAAAAATTCTCTCACTTACTTGATATTTTTGGAATCCTAATTTCCTCACTGCTGCTGCCATCGCCACCATCGCTGACGGTTCTTATCTCGATGAGATAATCTTCTTCAAACGGGACCAGAAGTTCAGCTGAAGTGTTGTTTGTCTCCAGGATATGGGCTTTGCTCTGCCTGTTCTGTCTGTACAGAATCTAAGCAGAAAGGGATTGGAAAACAAGAGTTATTTCGTTTCAAGTTTTAATGGTTTTTTTTTTTTGGGGGGGGGGGGGGACTGAGAGATTCTTCTGTTGTGTCCCAAAGTTTTCCAAGCACTCTCAGCATGCTGCAGGATGTTAAAAGCAATTTAAACAGGGGAATAAATTCTGCAGGATTTTGGGGTGAGTACCACAGCAGGTGGTTTCCTAGAACTTGAGGATAATCAAAGAATTCTGCACTGCAATCAAACTTTAAAATAAGTTTTTATTTCCTTTTAAAGCAGATTTATGGGAGTGCTTTTTGGTTCATTCATAGATCTTTGTGTGAGTATCTTTCAGTCTCTTTTTTAAAGGTGCATTTATGAGCTGCCAGAGAGTGAGAATGTTTAAATGTGGTTTATGACTGCCTTTAATGCTTCAAAGACTGTTCTCTATTCCTTATATATTTGTGAAACTCCTTCCCTGGAGATATGAAAGCAAGAAACTTTAGGTAAGTAATATTACAAGGGAACAAGAGAAATACAGGATTGGGGACAGCAAATCCCTCTGTTGGGATAAAGAAGTTCTCCTCTGAATGAGTATTTGTGTAAACATCAGCCAACCATCCCAATAAACCCAGAAAAATCAGTGTTCCAGGTAATGAGCACTCACTTTCCCCCAAATCTCTGTACCTGTATTGTAACAAAAATATCTGATTAATGAGATAAAGAAATCACTTACTTTGTAGCCCAACACCTCAGACTCATTCTCCATTGTTTTCACATGCTCCCAGTTCAGGCAGATTTTGGAATTTGTCAGCTTCCAGGCAATGTTCGCTGGAGGTTGACTTGGTGCTTTAGAAAAAATACAAAGGATTATGATAATAACAAGATAAACTGAGTATTAATTTTCATCATGTAGCTGAATGAGCTGCTGAAATAGGAGTAGCAAATGCTTGGGTGATTCCAACCTAAAAGAGCAAAAAACCATTTTCCAGTCCATCATTGCTCTGGTATTAGTCAGAATAAAATCTATTCATAGCACAGAACCTCTTACTGTGAGACTTCATTTGCAAAATTAGGCACAGCCTGACAGTGTCTGACAGTTCAAGTTATATTTGAGAGATTTTGTGGAGGGAAAATGTTGTTCCTCTCTGTATTTCCATGTCCTAGAGGATGTTTTGCTGTCTGGATCTCAGAAAAATCTAAAACTGAGAGCAAACTACAGAAGTCAAGATTTCCATCAGCCAGGACAGGTTACAAAGAGCTGCACATGAAAGTCTCCATGTGATCCACCATGAAACATTGTAGGATTTTAGAAATTCTCAGCACAATAGGCTGAGAGCAGGTTTTCAAAGGCTTTTTATGCCTAAGTGCGAGGACTTTGAAAATTTGCCTACAAGTGACTGGAACCGAATCCCATGTGAACATGTGAGGGTGGAGCTGAGCCTTTGAATTGAGCTCGGATTTAGGCCAACACATTCTCTCCTGTTCCGTGGCACATCCTCCCAGGTCCTGCTGGGTGGTGGCACAGGAAAGGAGGATTGAAACAGAGGTAAAAATGAGGAGAGATTTGGAGAGACACATTCCAGCCCTGATTCTAAATTGTTTAACTCTGGGATCCTTCTCTTCCCCCCTACGTGTTGGTGACTGATGGATGTCACTTGGAAGGAACAGTTGATTTGGTGACAATTTCTTCCATTTCCCACAGAGATAAAACAAATGGATGGGTGCTGCTGTTTCATATCCACCTGCCTCCTGGCTTTGGAGAAGTTTAATCCTTCCCTCTGGTAGGGAATGAGGTGTTGGTGGAGCTCCCAGGTGAATATCCAGGGGTGTCCTTCCATCAGCCACACTGTCAGTGTTGGAAAAGATTAATTTCTGTATGAAGACATTTATCTACTCTCACATACATCAAACTGCAAATTTATTTAAATATGGCTTGAAAGCTCTTTTTTGCTTTCAGGAAACATTTTATATATGGAATTGGATAACAAAATAGTCACAAGAGGCAAAGGATGTCAAATACTTCATTGGCTGTGCACTCTGAAGAGGTTTGAAATCACTCAAAAATGGGTGAATTACAGCCTTGACCAAAGCTTTTTGACATAGAAACTTAAAGCTATCTTAATTCATTATCTTGGGGCTGAAAAAGCACCACAGGAGGATTTGCACAACAAAATTATCTGGGGTTTTTTCCAGCCAGAAACCAGAATAAGTGGTAAGAGCACTTTCCCAAATCCGTAGGAATATTTGCTGGCAAAACCAAGCAGTTCCAGGTCTAAGACTGGCAGATTATTTCCTCAATTAATTTCTTGTAATCAATGCTGTCAAGAATAATAGAAAGCCCAAATATCTTCTTAAGTTTATTGAGGTGCTGATGTTATTGTCGTGGTTTAGGTAACACTTGGCTTTGTTGCTGTACTGTGCTGAGGTTTATCCATGCAAGTATTTCCAATATCTATATGTCATATTGTTATATTTCATGTGTATATGTATTTATTTGTAAAGGAAAAAGAAGAGGAAGATGAAAAAATAAAGGGAAGAGGAGAAGGAGAAGGAGAAGGAGAAGGAAAAGGAGAAGGAGAAGGAGAAGGAGAAGGAGAAGGAGAAGGAGAAGGAGAAGGAGAAAGAAGAGGAAGAGGAAATGGAAGTTGAATAGAAAAGGAAGGGGGAAGGAAAATGAAGGGGAAGGGGAAAGAGGAAAGAGGAAGAGGAGGAGGAAGAGGAATTTCTGCAATCCATGCCATATAAATAAAAAACCAGAAGAGTACAGCTCTTTATGGAGCCATGTCCACGGTTTGAGGACCTCAATTCCACCTCCCTAAGTACTTTTAACTGAAACCAGGATGTCACCTTAGACCTTACATCGATCCCAGAGAAGAACACTTCAATCAGAATTGCACCTCTTTGGCAGAAGGATCATTTCAGCTCTGCTAAGTCCCTGCAATAATGGGATGAGCAGAAGGCTGCAGGAATGCTGGATGCTGAGCGGGAAGACAGAGCTATTACTTTGGAGCTCCATCTCCTGCTCCAGATGCACATTGTTTATATTCTCTTGACATATTGTCTCTTCTCTTATTGCAAGTGCTTGCATCTTCCACAGACAGAGCTTGAAAATTTAATCTATATATTTAAATATTAAAAAGGTTATTTTGACTTTAATTTTTAAATGAACCATTAGCACAATCCTGAATTTGACAGAAGATAAAGTAGATGTAAAACAAAAGCAAATTTATTCCTTCTATGTTTTGTCATTTGACTGCCATGTCTTTAACTTGTCTTTCATTCAGTTGCACATAGGAATAGAGGGAAGAATTCCCAGAGATGAATCTATTTTCTACTGAAAAATGGACTGTGATGAAAGTAATGGAATCACAGAATGGTTTGGTTGGAATAGCACTTAAATTTCATTTCATTCAACCCCCTGCAGTGGTCACAGACATCTTCCACCAACCCAGGTTTCTCCAAGCCTCATCCAACCTGGTCTTAGACAATTCCAGGGATGGGTCCTGTTTGAGCCCTTCAGAAATATCTTCTCTGGCTTTATTTTTGATTGTTTTTATTTACAATAAATATTGGTTTTGTGGCAATTAAAAAATCAATTAACTCATTCTACAAGTTGTTCCTATCTTGCACTTGGAGTAATGGCATGGAACAGCATATAGAAAAGAAGAAAATTGGTGAAACTCAGAAGAAATATTTCCCTTTTATGCTAAAAGGCTGATCAATAATTTACTGGGAAAATAGATTCCAAGGAAAACAAAACAGCAAAGGGCTTTACTTTTAGTACTAATTTAAAAAAAACCAAACCAAAACTAAATTGCATTTATATCAATGTATCCATTATGCTGAGCTCTACAGTGCAATGTTCAGAGGTCTCAAAACCCCTCTGTATTTGGTGCCTTCAACAGCTTCCTTTAGAACCCCAAACCAACACAGGCTCACCCCAGAATCTCTTGTCTGACCTGTGGGACATCCCTCCTTTATTGGCTCTGCATCTCTGGAATCCCCTGAAAGCGAGGGGGCTGCTCTTCCAAGGCAAACAGAAATCCATCCTCGTGGGCACTGATTTAGGACCAGAGGAAGTTTCTCAGTCACAGATTTTGTTGTCTGACTTGTGAAGAAATTCGGGATGTAGTTTTCCTTGCTGTTGAAGCGTTTGGCAGCGATGGGGGTCACGGGGAGCTGGAATGTGCCTGTCCCAGCTGGGAATTTGGGACCCTTGTACCAAATCCAATACTCACGGGATTTTTTGGTGGTGACATTCACCGGGGTGCTGGAGGGCCCTGTCCCCGCAGTGTTGTAGGCTCGGACTGTTGCAAAATACACCGTGTTAGCTCTCAGGCCCGTGATGTTTTTGGCTGTCACATTCCCACTGACTCTGACCTTCCCAGCTGTGCTTTCCTTGGGATCATCTATCCAATATAAAACCTAAAAAGCGAGAACAAAGAACAGGCAATTCATTGTGTTCCAGCAATTAGAGGCTTGGCTGGGAAGCAGACATGCTGACAAGGAAGATTTCGAGGAATACAGGATTTTTTTGTACTCCAATCTAGCAGGATGTAAACCCAGGCATGAATATTTATAGAGAAGCAATAACATTTCAGAGACTGAATCCCAATTAAGGAACTAAATGAAATCCTGAAATTTACAGATGTCCAGAAGGAAACCTTTGATAAGGTAAGGAATGATAAAAGCTTTGTTGGTTTTATGGTTGAACACAATTAAAGAAAACCTTAAGAGATACAAAAGAGCATTTATCTCAATCATCTAACAGGTTTTTAATTATTTTGTATCCTGGCTCTAGTTTTGATTCAGTGACACCTGTTTAGACCTGCTTTTTTTTTAAAGTGAGTAATTGATTTAGGAAGGTTTGTGGACTGTACATGATGTACATGTACATCTTATTACCTTCATTTATACATTGCAATGATAGCACAGAATTTAAAGTGTTTTTGACTTGTTTTCCTCTTATATACAAATTAAAAAAAAAATTGCTTCACTATGCAAGTAAAATGACCAGGAATGATATCTGACATTACTTAATCCTAAAATTACGGAATCATTTAGGTTGGAAAATATCTTTAAGTCCAACCATTAACTCAACAATGCCAAGGGCAGCACTAAACCATGTCCCCAATGCCACACCCACATGGCTTTTAAATCCCTGCAGGGATGGAGACTCCTCCACTGCCCTCTTCAAGTGTTTGAGCTAATGGTTGGACCTGATGGTCTTAAAGGTCTTTTCCAGCCTAAATGATTTTATTAAGAGCAGGGAGAAGTTAAAAGCCTTTCAGTGCACCACAGCACAAGCTCTGGTAGTGCTGGAGTAAATTTATCCTGCCCTGCTCTGTCAGCAGTGCCACGTGTGCCTGTCCCCAAATCTGAGCACAGCAAGTCTGGGACAGAGCTGCAGTTCTGGGCTGTAAATCCTCCTGATTATCTCAGGTGGGCTGCTGCTAATGAGAGCCAGGGCAAGAGCTCCACGCTCTGCGGACTTGGAAGCAGCAGTTTGTTAATTGGGAGGAGGAGCCAGAAGGCCAAAAGGATTCCGGACAGGAAAGGGACAACTTCAAGGTGTCAGAGCCCCTCACCCTGTGGCCCAGCCCCTCACCTCGTAGCCCAGCACCCTGCCCGTGTGCCGGTTCCAGGGGATGGGCAGCCAGGACACCTCCACCGCCGCCGCCGACACGCTCAGCGCCGAGGCGCCCGCCGGGGCCATCTGTGGCTCTGGGACAGGGAAAACACAGCTGCTGGGACATGGTGTGACACAGGGACAGTGCAAGGGGAGGAGATGCTGTGGGTGAACAGCAGGAAGAGCCCCTGGTGGAACCATGAGCTTTGTTCTCCACTTATGGTGGGATGCCAGCAAAACCTGTTCTCAGAATTGTCCATTCCCCATCTGCTGGAGCAGATTTTCAGAGATCAGCCACATGGAGTGGTCTGAGGAACCAGACCCACTGAGAGCAACACCTTTGAGTGTCTCCCAGTTTTCCCAACACACTCAGCAGGAGCACCTTGGGGACAAATGAGTTGAAACAGGCCCTCTACTGAAAATCATTCTGAAAATTTGCCCCTTGCTATTTTTATTTCAGATTCCCATCTCCTGCCTCACGTCTGTTATAAACATCCAACGAGCAGGTTTGAGCAGGGCCCTTAAAAACCCTGTGAGATCTGCCTGATCACATCTGTCACCTATTGCTGCTACACACCCATTACCACTAGGAGTAACTGGTGTTACCATCCTCTCCTGAGTAGATGATGGAAATGGAGCTCAGGGTCCCTTCTCCCTCGTTGTTGTAGACACCAACTTTGACCTCGAAAGGAGAGAGGGGTGTGATGCTCTCGTTCCTATAAACGTATTTGCTGGATTCCACCGAGGCCACCACAGCTTTGGTCCAGGTTGTTGAGCCAAGGGGACGGAACATGACGACGTAGCCAAAACCTTCCCCGTTCTGGAGCTCTTCTGACACTGGCTGTGGTGACAAGGCAGTCAATAAAGGTTTGAGTGTATCCACAGTTTTAATTGAATCTTCATTCCCTGATTGTATTTTAGTGGTATTGATTTAGTTGGCTGTGCCTTGGAGAAGATAATAATGTTTGCCCCATCCGTCAATGTAATATTGAAATAAAAATCAAAATAATAAATCTATCGGGGCAATCAATTTAGAAACAAAAGATCTGATCAGCTCCATTAGAGTTATCTCTTTCAGGCACGAAGTTTGCAAAATTAAAAGCATTTCACTCAGTACAAGTTGTAGCTTGTAGATTTTTTTTCTTTCCCAAAGGGGCATAGGAATGCTAATTTTAAATAAATGATTTTAAAGGAAAAAAAGAGTTGGGAAGGAACAAATGTATACAAAGAAATGTGTGTCAGTTGTATAATTGCCTGCCTCTGAGTACAGTACTGATGTATTTTTTTCAGCAAGGAGAAAGCCTCAAGTGCATGAACATATTCTTATTTAGTTCTCAGAACAGAAATGTTCCTGCAAGTCAACATGGCAAAATTAATGTTTCTATTAATAAAATCTCATGTCAAGATACGTATGAAAGGCTCTAACTGAAAAGGCAATTACAGCAACACCGTGTCCAGCATGAAGTTTGGTTTTTCATGGGATAAAAATACTCCCACATTCTCAAAGCAAGAGGACATTTATGAAATAAAATCAGGATTAAATGGAGGAAGGAAGTGTTTCTCAGTAAAACTGCATTTATTTCAGAGGCTTGCATCAAAGGAAAGGGCATGGAAAAGCAGGCATGGAAAATGGTGCAAAAAGACAGAAAAAGGGTCAGGACCTGAGTCCTGGCTCCAACCTCTTCTCCTGCAAACTCTTGGGAGCACAAACAGTGTGAGATGATAGGGGAAAATCTGGAAGCACCTCAGAAGACTTCAGGGCACTTATGTTATTTTTATCATCAATTCCTTCTAATTCAAATAATAAAAATAATGATAATAAGCCTGCCCTAGCATTTATAACATGTGCCTTTCCTTTAATGTTGTACGAACACCCAATATTCCCCTTTCCATCTCTTTTCCAGCCCTGAGAGAGTTAAATGTGAGGGATGATGCCTCACTGAAGATTTATAGGAGTTCAAGCTACTTTCTAGAGCATTTAATTTGTTTTTGAGGCTTCTGTGACCTCAGATTTAATCAAGACATTTAGTGAGTTCGTCACAGAAAGCCGCAGAGTCGTGTTCAGTGTTGTTTGCTGGCCATAATTAGGATTTCTTCTGATTGTTTTTTGGGACACACTACGGAGTCCAACAGGATGATTTGATTGAGATCTCTCAGGTTGTTTTCGATTTTCATGTTCTTCTGCTTCCAAAGAGGAGAAAATGAAACAAAAGAGTGAAAGGTGCAGATGGAGAAAAACTTAGTTCAAGGAAAGTGGAATTTCACTCTGTTTGCAGCACAGGGAGGGGAAAACATCAGCGGTGTTATTTATCTAGTGGAGATTTTAAAAAATTTCTTTTGATCTAGTTTTTCACTTTTTGACCAAGCAGCTACCCCATCACTTCCCAGGCTTTGCCAGAGGCTGCCTGCCTTCATCCCAGTGCCCGTGGGAAGCTGCTGGGAGGCTGGAAAAGGAGGGTCCTTCCCACAGCACTCACTTTCTACTCGCTGAAATGACCTGCACTCACCCTTTGCAACTTGTCTGGCATTAACTGCTCTGGAAATGTGTATTCTCTGCTCTCGCTGGAGTGCTGCAGAATTAAAGGGCTCATCTCCTTTAACGCATAATAGGATATGTCTTGTCAGCACAGTGTTCCAGAATGGAAAACATGTAAACAAAAGTAGGAAAAATGTAAATGCAGAAAATGGCCAAGCAGATTAGTGTGTTAAGCACCTCCTGTACAATGGAGATAAGAGGGTAATGCAGACTTCTAAACATCTTTACAACACGGCTCTTAAACTGTTTATTTTTACAAATTGTTCCCTACAACACAGAAAACTTGCTGTATATCTTACAGGCTGTTTGCCCTCCACATCCAGGGTGAAATCCAGGCTCGACCAAAGCCGGTGACCAAAAGCCTTTGGATTTCAGCAGAGCTGTGGTTTCACCCACAGATTTATCCCCGCAGGGGTTGACTGAGCTCAGAATTACCTCCCATGTGATGACCAGCTCGGAGCGGCTCCCTCCTCCTCCGCCAATGTTCGTGGGTGCCACCACAGGAACTGGAGAAGAAAAGGAGTTGGTGTTTGCAGCTGGCTCCCCGAGGCTCAGTCCTGGGGCTGGACCTCTTTCATGTCTTTATGGCTGATCTGGACCTCGGGAAGTTCACAGCTGGCACCAATTTGGATCTGCTGGAGGGCTCTGCAGAGGGATCTGGGCAGGCTGGATCCATGGGACCAGCGGTGTGAGGCTCAACAAGGTGAAGTGCAGGGTCCTGCTCCTGGGTCACAACAGAGTGCTGTGTCCAGCTCTGGACAAAGCTGTGGTCAGCCAAAGGTTGGACTCAGTGATCCTGGAGGCCTTTCCAAGGGGGTGAGCAGAGCATTTCCTACCTCACCTGCAGCCATTCCACCTCTCAACAGTGGAACAGGGATTACATTGCACAGCAGCCCATTTAAAATGAACTGAGATGATGTTTACACGTTTTCTAAGGCTGAAGCCATAGATGAATTTGATACATGAGTACCCTGGTTCAAAAAATTAATTAAAGAACTGGGAGCATCAAGTATCTGACATTATTATGCCTCATCAACTAATTGGCAAAATGATGTTCCATTCAGACTGTAGCTGCAACACTACTGATTTACTAATTATGCATTTGTTCAGTAAACATGTTGTTGGAGCAATATATTAATTGTTTAATTGGTTGTATGCTTTTCTTAACAAATTCAAAACTCACAAGTTGCTTTTCTACTCCCAAGACTTTAAATGTCCACGAGTTGGTTAATTAGAGTTGGATTTCTCCAGCATTCCACAGGTGTGGGGCACCAGAGGTGGAGGACTGAGATCAGGGAACTCTGTTGAGGCTAAAGGGGCTCATGGTGGAGACGCAAAGACGATATCAGTATTTCCTGCCTCTTGCTTTATATTTCTTCTTTAAGGTCCCTTCCAACCCAAACCATTCTATGGTTCCATGATATCATGTTCTTTTTCAGCTGCTGGAGCAGTATAAGAGAAGAGGACATCCCTGGAAGGGGCAGAGACAGGAACCCTCTACAGGACATTTGGTGGTGCAATCTCCAAACCCTGTCTTCAGAAATTTCAGGATTGTTTTGTCATTGTCTTCATTCAGCTCTCATTGTCTGAAAAGCTGATGTGCAGGGTGAGAAATAGGAGGGATGTTTACATCTCAGAAGCCCTTTTTTTTCTGAGATTTTGGGCAAGTTTTGCCATATCTGCTTGTCCTTCCCATTGACAAATGCATTAACCCAGCTCCAAGGGTGGCAATAAAAGCAACAGTGCTTAAAGTTCACAGAAACTGATGCCAGTCCATAATATAATTTATATGTAATTAAATATATGAATTATATATAATTCCCAGATTCTAGTCCATGTATAAATAAATATCTGATTTCATCCTCTAGAAATGGGAGGAATTTCAGAATAATTTTTCTGTGTAGCCATAAGAGTGAGTCTAAGAGCAAACAGCCTGAGTTCTTCTGGAGGGTTTCACAGAGCTGTTCATTTTTGTCACTCACAATCAATGTCTTTGGGCACACCAGAGGCAAACAATCTCAGACTGACAAGAACTGCATGGAAACAGCAAAACAAACTTTCAAGCCTGGTGTTTCACTGTTTCATGAACCAAGTGATGCTCAATTAGCTCATGTGTTAAATGTGTTGGGTACTTGCTATATTTGCATGGGGAGAATTTTGTGCTGCGGCTCAGCAGAGCCTCAACTGGGTCAGAGTTGAGAAACAGATGAAAATTTACAGCTGAGTGCACCAACAGAGGCTCAATTAATTCGCAGCTCCATTTTAATGAAATGAACAGTGACTCATTTGCATTCACAAATCTACTAATGCTCAGATTTTAGCTGGCAAAATAGTTATTACAACAGCAGAGCTCAAATTCACCCTTTCCTGGCCATGTATTTACTGTCCACACTGCCCTGCTGATTTCAGGTTGCTATTCTGATTGAAAAATTAAAGAAGCTGATATTGTCCCACTGTACTGCAACATTTGGAGACAGGGATTTACAGCAGTGAAGGAGTTAAGCAGCTAAAACCTGAAGTGAGACTTTCTGTCTCTTTTGTTAAACTTCAGACAGAGCTACACTGCACAGAAATAATCTTCCTTGTGTTATTGCCATGATAAATAACAATAATTTTATTGTTTCTTTCTCCTCGTTGCCCCAGCCTTGTGAATCCCTCTAATAAATAAATAAATAAAAGCTTTAAAAGATGAAAGCTTTCACTGCCTGTCTAGTTTTGAATATCCCACTTTACAAAGCCCCACAGTGGTAAGAGCAACAAAAACCTTCTCAAGATTAATTTGGTCTTTGTGATCAATCATATAATGGAGAATATTCATTTGAGATACTCTGCTGGGAAATTTTAAAAATCTGACCTCCTCTGGAAGGTGCTGGGGTTGGAACTAGATGGTCTTTAAGGTCCCTACCAATCCAAACCATTCTGGGATTCTATTCCCAGAAACAAATGGATTACACATTCTAAAAGAAATGTGTTTTTTTCTGTATAATGTACAATACTGTATTCTGAATTCTGTCCTGAAATGCAGCTTGCCAAACTTTGGAGCTTGGCAAATGAGATAAACAGAGAAGAGAAAGTGGATTGTAAAACCTGCTTCCATTTTACTGCTTTCCATCCCATAACACACTGATTTTATAGGTGGGAGACAGTTGACAAGCAGGGGGCTGGGAGGAACATAAAACAAACCAAAGGTTTGGGCTGCAAATAAATTGTACCAAACTGAGCAGGTCAAAGAACTGACAGTGTTGGTCACCCAAGAATGAGGCAGCTTCCCTTGAGGTGCCAAGTCCCAGAAGATAAATGAGTAAAGGTCAGACAGACAGACAGAAAGGATTCCACTCTGGAGTCAGTAGAGGCTGTTGGTTTCACTGGGCTTTGGATGCTGTAATTTACTTCCTCCAATATCCAAAGTTAAAATTATCCTGCTCCCCCTGATGCTCAAACATCACGGTATCAAACATCTCTGCAGCCAAGGTACATTCAGAGAGTGGAGTTATCATTTTATGTGCAAGTCCCTGAGCAGAGTAAAAACTTGGATTTATTTGGGAGAACAAAACATTGTTCTGCCCAATTGCTTGAGCGAAAGGTTGGTTAGGACACATCAAAGGGAGGAACATAGGCTAACTCCAGCTTTTATCATGGACTGGTCAATGGTTTGAGTTGGAAGGGACCTTAAAGCCTATCCAGTCCTACCACCTTCCACTGTCCTGATACCTTCTGCAGGCTGCCCTAGAACAGAGGCTGGACAGAGTTACAGAATAAAGCAGGGATTTATTCAAAGGATCTCCTCCATGGATCCACCTTGGGCAGCACAAGAGCCCAGCCAGGGCTGCATCCAAGATGAACCAAAATGGTCGCAAAATGGACAACCAGCCACAACCAGGCTCATTTTGATCAGGTCTGCTCCAATTGCTTGTTGGAGTTAATTGTCCAATTACAGCTTTAGGTTATGCAGTCCCATCCTGCTTGTTTTTCTTTCTCCAGCCCACGTTGTTTGTTGCTCTTGTGTCTGAGATTTGGATCATTTGTCCTTGGTCCCCAGCTGGGGCAGGAATTGTTTTGTCTCCCTGCTCTGTGCAGAGAACTCACCATCCCCTAGAATGAAGCTCAGAACTTCACACTAAAGCAGCAAAGAAGCTGAAAAATATAAAAGCTAAACCTGAGGCATCAATCCCAGGTTGCTCCAAGTCCCTCCAGTAACAGGTTCTTGTGGAACACGTTGGATCCCTGCCCACGGAATTAGGTAAATAACCCTGTAGGAATGAGTGGCTCTACTTCAGTGAAATTCCCACAGTTGAGAGCTGGAAAAACCTGGCAGAAAGCAGGGCCTTACCTGCTGCTTTGGTTTTCAGGAGAGCCGACGGCCTGCTGGGCTCCCCGATCCCAACGCTGTTGCTGGCGACCACGCGAAACTCGTACTCAACCCAGGGGCTTAAATCCACCACGGTGGCCTTGTGAGTCCTGCCATTAATGACCTCGGGAGCTGAAGGCAAGCATGACACCAACAATGGGTTTTTGAGGCAATTAATGGCACATGCTAAATAAAAAATCCAAGGCAAGTCCCGAATTGCTCACCTGTGGCGACCCCCTGCCATCCCACCGAGAAGGGAGTCCTGGTCTGGACGCTGTAGATCTGCACTGGGCTGTTGTTATCTGCTCCAGGCTTCCAGGATAACCCAGCAGTTGTGCTAGAAACATGTTCAACTTTAACATCTTCTGGTGGACCTGGAGGGCCTGACACGATCAGCATTTTAAGAGGAAGGTATTGGGAAGAGAAGATTCACCGCTGGAATGGGTTGGGCAACTCTTACTTTCTCAAGTCAGAGGAATTATTCATGAAGCTGCAGTGTCATAAAAGCTGCACAATCCCTAAATGATGGCTCCATGCCTGGATTGCATTTTTATGAGTCAGGAAAATTAATGTCTTGATGTCGCTAACATGAAAACTACAAACAAAGGAATTATTTCTTTTTTGCGTCTGACAAAGAAAGGCACCCAGTGTTGTCTTCTGTTGAACCATTGAACAGTCTGAGAATTCCTACTGAATTCAATCAAAACTGAGGTTCAGAAGGAATGCAGGATGGTGCACTACACAGATTTCTGATTTCTCCCAGGGTATACAGACCTGCTCCCATGACAGCATTTCCTCACTGCTGGCGGTAAAAACTCAGTTAGAAAATAATATTTCATATTATCTCCAAATAGGGGAAAGGAATGAGGTATTTTGATTTTCCCAGCTTGCACAGCGACCCAGAGATGCCTGAAGGAAATAACAACACCGCTGAGATTAGAGGATTTCCCTCCCATCTATGTGGCTCAAAATTTTTGCCAAAGACACCAGGGCAGAACTGCAGAGGTTCTCCTGGGCTGGCTGAACACCAGGATCATGCTGGCCACAATTTTGGGGCCAAGATTAAAAGAAAGAGAACATTTCACTATTGAAATGTGGAATTGATATCCTAGGAATCATTTAAACAACAGCTGATGTTAAGATTTCCTAATTCCTCTAGAAGATGTGTGTCTCCCTTACAGACATACCTCTCACAATTATATCTGCTGTTGCAGATTGACTGTCTAAAGAAGTTTGCACCATGCACACATATTTCCCAGAATGATGCAGTTGAATATTTCTTATCATCAAATCCCCAGCAGATTCCTGTAGAGATACCAAAAAAAAAAAAAAAGTAAACTAATCACTCACAACATGCTTTCCATACTGGGCATTTTTATAAATTGCTCAATATTAATACAAAATTCAGCTTTTAAATTAAAATATTCATAGCTATCATCAGTTTCTTTCATGGGGACATTTTTATTATGGCTTCACAAATAACTCAAGCGCCTTTATGAAATTTAGGGAAGAGAAATAAATGTTTGCAGCCCTTGTAAAGAAACAGTGATTTGCCAGGCATATAAACAGCGAGGGAGGAATTATGATAAACATTCGGGTCATGTAAAGACTGTGGCAAAGAGTTTCATTAAGGAGTTTGGGAAACTCACCCTTCCAATCCTTTCAAAGTGATGGATTCCTCTGCTCAAATCAATCCTCTGGCCATTGAATGACCACGAGAACCCCACGTCCAGGGAGGGGTCGTGGGACACCTGGCATGGCAGGACAATGCTCTCTCCAACTGTTGCATCTGTGTCAGAGGGGGGGATAGTGATCACAGTCCTTTCTGAGGAGACAAAAAAATTACATCTTTTTAATTAAAATTCTTATAAAAATAGCAGTTATTGAAGGAGGTTTGTACCATTTGGGAAGTGATTTCAAATTGGCTCAAATGTTCTGTAATAAAGGGAATTCTCTCTAATATAGAGATGATTTTAGAACATTCCTATGGCAGTACCAAGACCACATTGTGTGCCTGAGAGTGAGCAGAAGTGAGAGGAATACCCTAAATTAGTTTGTATTTATATTAGGAACACCCTAAATTATACTACTTCATAAAGCCCATAATCAATAATTATGATTTCAGTCAAAATGTACAGATTTCTCTCAAAAATATGCTCATGGTTCTCCAAACTTAAAGAATTCTCCTGACCAAAAACTGCAGGAAAAGCAAAATTGCTTCTCATTTCCACTTACTTTAAACAACAACCTTAATCTGTATTAATGTCAGTGATACTTTACTCCACAGCACTACTCAAGTTACAGCTTCAAAGACGTTCACAGGCAGGAAAATTATTTATTTGATCATTTTTAACCCATTACATTGAGACCCAAACTTGCAGCTCTTAGGAAGGCAAGTATCAGCTCGCTGAAGGGGAAAGAAATGGGTTTATGTGGCTTCACTTTTGTTGATATGACTGGCAGACAGATTAGAGATAACAACCACTTTGTTGTAAGCAATTCCCTTGAATAAAGCTTTTGTGCATGCAAGTGTTATAAAGTGGTGAGAATTTAGACACATGTAGAAAATGAGAGCAGAATCACTTCAACAATATTAATATGATCTGAAAATAATGTGAGAGGAGGAGAAGGAAATGTGCACGAGCTGGGTTAGTTCAATGCTCATCACAGCTTAACTCCAGAATTTAGGTGATTCTTAAATCACAGAATTCTGGAAAGGTTTGGGTTGGAAGGGACCTTAAATCCCATCCAGGGCCACCCCTGCCATGGCAGGGACACCTTCCACTGCCCCAGGCTGCTCCAAGCCCTGTCCAACCTAGCCTTGGACACTGCTGTTATCACAAGAAATCTCCTTTATTATTGGCCTGAAGCTGTTTACCTCCACCAAATAAATCTTGAAAACTGTCCTTTTGGGAATTACACTGGCTTTGGGTATGAGGTGTGTTTTTTAGTAGTGATAACAAAAATAAATGAATTTATTATGGTATTCCCATCCTCTTGGACCTCTTGTTGTATCCTCCTCATCCCCACTAATGCAGAATGTTCACTTGGGTGATATTTTTTACTTCTTTTATGGGCTTGTCTTCAAAACTTCCATCTCAAATACTTTTAAAAGCTTCTTAAAAGCTCTTGTTTCTGCCTTATCCATCGATCTTGCTTAGCAACAGCAAACATGCATTATATGACAAATCCCATTCCAGAGGAGAAAAGAGGGGAGATGTGAGTGCTGGAGGTGTAATAAAGACTTCTCCCACAAAGAATAAACAACTCAATGAGCAGCAATAAACTTAATTTGCACATTAGCTATGCTTTCCCAAGTTCTGACATTTCAGTTGAAAATAATGCTGAAGCAATGAGGCCTATAATTGAACAGCCCAAACTTCTCCAGAGGGGAAACAAAAACAAATGTTTCCTGCAAACAAGATCATTTTTATACCACGTTGTTACTTGGTGTTTTAATAAACTTCATAAATGCCAAACAAAATAGGGGGTTTTTTTTCATGTTTTAATGGGATTTTCCCATATTGCCACAATGTATGGGACATGTGAAAGGGGGAGAACCTTAATGCAGTCAGAGCTGCAGAAACCCTGAAGTTCTTGGTGCTTTCAGTGCTGGCTGTGCTGCAGCCCCATCTCAGGTCACACTCTGAGCTGTATCAGTGCTAATTGCTCTGTCAGAAAGTGAATATTAAAAAGATTTTGGCCAGAGGCAAAGTTAAGGAGGAGATCACACTGCAGGCCGCAGCAACCCTTCTGATACTGCTGAAAAGGAGGATATTAAAATAAAACAGTTACAAAATCAGAGAATCTTGGGGTGGAAGGGTTTTTAAAGCTCATCTCTGCCCACAAAAGAAGGAAATACTGAAATACCTTTCACAATCAGGTTCCCTGAGTTCCTGGCAGTTCCAAACTGGTTTGTGGCTACACAAGTGTAAACCCCAGCATCCACCTTGGAGATGTTGGAGATCCTGAGGCTGCCATCCTCCAGGAACATCACCCTGGGGAAAAACAAACAAAATGGAATCACACAATCCCAGAGTGGCTTGGGTTGGATGGATAAGGAATGGGCACAGAGGCTGCCAGAGCTCCAGGGGAGTTTGGAAAACCCTCCCAGGGATGGCTAGGGTGGGATTTGGGGTGTCTGTTCAGGTCAGGAGCTGGATCTTGGCGCCTGGGGCAGCGTTTCTGATCCTTGTGGGTCCCTTCCCACTCAGGATATTCCATGATTCTGTGATCCCATGGACTGAGCTGGTGTCACAGCTGTGCATCCACACAGGAGCCCTGGGTCCTCTCCCTTACACACCTATGACTGCTCCAAAGGCAGCTTTGAACATGAAGAAACATTTCCAAGTATTCCCCTTCTGCCTCTGCAATATTTTTTACATTAATGATGCTTTTCTTCCCATCAGCTTGCACCAACCAGCAGAACTGCTGGTGATAAAACAGGGGATGCAATCGAGTGGCTGGGTAACATATGGTGTTCATCAAACAGTATCCAAAGAGATTCCAGTGTGAATCAGCAAATGTTCATAAATTGGGCACTTGAATAATAATTCATAACAAGCCACCTCAGTGTCTTTCTCTCCATCAAATATTGATGACCTGTTACTTTTACTGCAGCTGCACCTAAAAGCTCTTAGGTGCAAATTAAAATCCAGAAGCGGCATAAAGCAAAAAAATTGAAAAGGACAATCTCCAACCCCAAAAGCTTCAATGTAGGTAAATACACAGGAAAAAAACAGTCAGTAAAATACAGAATAGCAAAGGGGAGAAGCTTTGAAAGCTCTGTCTTAGCCCCTGTGGATTCTGGTTGCAGCTTTTCCACTGAAGTTTGGTCATGCCTCAGATTTTTCATCCCTGTATTCTTCATGATGAATTGAGACCTTGATAATTCCCATCTCTCTCATTTAGCCACTAAGAGGGGTTCGTACCCACTCAGGAGCTGACAGTGTCACGTTTGATCTGAAGAAATGCTGTTCTGAAACAATATTTCAATGGCTGGGCAGGCTGAGGATGGAATGGCTCTTTTAATGGATCAAAAAGGAGCTTAGCAGAGAGAAAAACTGCTAAATAAAAGCTCCTGAGTTGTTTGAAACAGGTCACGCTACCTAACAACAATTAGAGCGAGCGGTAAATAAGACACTCAGGCAGAATTTGTGTAAGAGCACAAAGGACTCCAGAATAATTAGTTTAGTGGGGAAGGGAATGAAAAAAAATGTTTAAAAAAGTGAGAAATTTCCAGCTGCCCCGAGGTCTGTGACAGGAGAGGGATGGGAAGACAAAGCACAGCAGCAAATCAAGATGATGCATTTCAAACGCGAGAAAAACAACAGCACTCTCTGAAACGCTGCCCCAGGTGCCAAGAACAGCAGAGTTGCCCTAAACTCCCTCAGAGCCACGACTTTGTGCCCTGGGTGGGTTCAGAGGGGCTGCACTTTGTCCTTTGCCATTTCTCTCCCAAATCAGGGAGCTGTGATGCAGAAGGCCATGGGAATATTGCCTTTAATGGCCTTTGGATCAAGCTCTGACAAACGGTTTCAAAAGAAGCTGTGAAAGGCACGTCTCACCTGCTGAAAGGCTTGCGGGAAACCATTCCTTTTCACAACATTTGAGCCTGTGTGAAGGCTATAGATAATAATTCTTAGCAGCTGCATCACAAGGCAAGGTAATTCCAAGTGCTGTGATGAGACAGAAAAGTTTAACTTGTCCAACACAATGCAAGGAGAATATTTTGTCTGTCAGGAAAACTGGACTTCTCTCAATAAGTAAATAAGTGCCTGTCAAAGGCCCAAAAGCACAAGATCTGAAGCAGATCTGATAAATGCAGTGTTGGTAAAGAAGGAGGAGAAGGAAGAACTCAGGGCCCAGCTGAGTTCATAAAGCTCTGAGGCATCAAGGGATTGCTTAAGCCCAGCCTAACTCGAGGCTGGCATTTCTGATTTACAAAATGCTTAAATCCTAGACTTTTCCTGCTTTCTCCCATGCTCCTGTCTGGTGCTACCTTTAGGTGAGCATCTCAATTAAACCAAGCTGCTGCGAGCAAAAGAAGAGATGAAAATCCACTTCTGACTATTCCTGCAAAGTTCCTGCACACCAGGGCGAGTTGGGAATACACAGAAATATTATTCCATATAGAATTGTGGAATGGTTTTGGTTGGGAAGGGACCTTAAAGATCATCCAGATCCATGGGCAGGGACACCTCCCACTGTCCCAGGCTGCTCCCAGCCCCAGTGTCCAGCCTGGCCTTGGGCGCTGCCAGGGATCCAGGGGCAGCCACAGCTGCTCTGGGCACCTGTGCCGGAGTTTTGTCACCAGCAATGTAAAATATTTCTTCCTCATTCCTGATCTAACCTGACCCTTTTTTACTTTAAACCCAGCAGATATAAATATTGAGATTCCCCTCTGAGTGACTCCATCAGGAGATGAGATGAGCACCATGTGCAGGGAGGGAAAACAAACAGCTTCCCCGGGATCTGCTGGAGACAGAGCTCCGTGTGATGTTCAAAAAGAAGAGTTTGCAAAGTTTGTGCAGAAGCCAGAGGCTGTGGGGAAGAGGTGAGAGCTCATTAAAATTGTCACACATACTTTTTAAGTAAAGAACTTGAGAAATCAAGCAGGGATGATAGGTACAGCTTTTAATTAACCGGGCCAAACAAACCATCTCCGAACGTGTTGTCTCGTGTGAACAAAAGATTGTTGATGGCTATTTGCTTTGATCTTAAGAGCATGAAAGAATAATATGTATTTAACAAGGCTGATAGAAGAAATAAAATCTGAGAAAAGAAAGATGTGTCAAGTCATTAGATTTAAAAGTGCAGCAGGGGTAGCTTTGTGCACTGCTGCATTGTTCAGCCAATCTGTTTTTGGGAGAGGGGGATGTTAATTCATGGATATGAAATGCATGGATTCAAACAGCAAAGGGCTTTGAAATACCCATCAAAATCTTGAGCTGGATCCGTGTAAAACTGGGTGGATTCTGCAGCTTTCAGCACTGCCAGAAGGGCAGCTCTCCCTTCAAGGGTGTAATTCTTTTCCAAATAAAGTAACCCTGGTACTTTGTAAAGATTCCCTCTCCTTGTCTCCTGTCTGCCTCTCACATCTGACACCTCCCAGCGTTATTGAAGCCTCATCACGGCACTGTGCTGATAAAAAGAGAGGAATCTGGATCTGATGAAATCAGAGGCAAAGTAATTTTTATTATCTGAGAAATCCTATTTGAAACCATGTCTGCTCAGCCTCCCCGTGCTGCTCAGGAGCAAACCCCCTCTTTATTTCCAGGCTGTGCAAAGATATATTGTTTATAAATTTCTCCAGACATGCTGCCAGACACTGAGACAATATCTGACTCCTCTAATTTTACCAAGATTGAGGAGCAGGAGAGGCTGCATTAAAAACTACAAAGGGAAGTGAGTGAGGGGCAGAAAGATGAGCACAACTCCCAAACGACTCGGAATTAGCAGTGATTTATGCAGATGGAAATGTGAGCAAAGTTTGGCTGAGTGAATGACTTGTCCCTGCTGCTGACAGCCCTGGTATTTTTGAAAAGGTCCCACTGAATCCCATCTGAGATCTGACTGTCTGTATCATATGTTAATGATCTTTGTACCTGTTTATTCTATTCTGAGCATAATTTGTATGCTAATAGCGTTGCCATTTAATAAACTGCGCTTAAAAGATTTTCCTTATCTGCATGCTGATATAAATGAGCTTCAGGGTTGACTGACAATTAAGTGGAAATCAAATAAATGTCATTATAATCTTTTAACTATTTGGATCAAAACAAAATTACACAATCCAGCTGAATAGTCTTATTAAAATATTGTAGAAAATAATATTATTAGAAATTATTAAACGTGATGCTAGAAGTCTTCCATCCTATTTCTTAAAATTCTCCCCTCTTCCTAAAAATAGAATTATTTTTGCATCAAATCCCTGCAATTGGGACCACAAATATTTATTTATGTAAATATATACAGCCATCTGAACTGAGCTGTACTCCATCATACAGATTCCAGAGAAAACACAGGATTTTCAGGAGCTGCTACTGCCTTTAACATAAAATAGCAAAAATTGTTTTGCCCTGTCTGTAACACACTCAGGGATTAAATGTGAGGCAGATGTTCCTCTGTGATGGCCAAAGGAAAAAAGTGAGAAAAGCACCCAAATGTGCCCAAATGTCTTGTAGTGACACATCCCAGAGCTGGCAGCCAGGGAATACTGGGCAACAGCACCTCTGTGTGTATGGGAAAGAAAAGCAGAAAAGCAACAGAATTGCCAAATAAAACAGCTGCCAATTTCTTTGTCTTCCAAGTTCTGTTGGTTTTATGAAATCTTTATAACTCCACTACATCAGACAAAAGCTCTCCCAGAGCAGAATGGGATGTCCACACTGCCACTATTCTAATCCCACCATTAATCATCATTTTTATGATCCAGACACTATCAGGAGCTCTGACTCAGCCCTTCACACAACTAAATTCACTCCAGATGTAAAACTAAGCCCTTAATATGGGATTTAAGTAGAATTTAACCAGTACAGAAGGCCCTGAATTGCCCTCTGCGTGGGAGTTTCATTCACTTGCAGGAAGCTGCTTCCCTCTCTGCTTGTCAGAACACATTTCAGGAGCACAAGAACAATAAAACCTGCTGGTAATCTTAAAGAATTCTGTCCAGACAACAAGCAGCTGACACGAGCACGGCCCTGCTTGAATTTCAGAAATGCTGCAATAGAATCAGAGACCAAAAACCCCAAAACAGAATCAGAGAATGGCAGGATGGTTTGGAGTGGAAGGGACCTTAAAGCTCATCCCATTCCACCCCTGCCATGGGCAGGGACACCTTCCACTACCCCAGGGTGCTCCAAACCCCATCCAGCCAGGTCCATCACCTATAATTTCTTGAGCCTCTTGGTTGTGCTCCCCTTGGATCTGCAGGAAACTTGGGACAATCCTCCTTGGGCTGGTGAATTTAAGCTCAGTTTGAGTGTCAGTGATGGGGACTGGGTGTGGCTCACTGAAGCCCCAGAGCCACATCCTTGCACAGACAGTTTCTGTCTTTTTGATGTGTTAGTCACATTCTGTCTCTTGTGTGTGTCCCTTCAGCTTTTCCTTTCCTTTTCCAGAGTTCCCTTTCACTGAAAATCTGAGATAATTTTTAGCTCTTGTGGAAAAGGAGCAATGAAAGAGCAATTTTGTCTCCCAAAATCCCATGGCTAAACCAGAGCTGTTTGTGGCCACCAACAGATCTTTCACGTTGGCCAAGCATCAGCCACTTCTCCACAGTGCCCTCACTACGTGACCCTTCCCACTCCAAATGACCTCAGAAATCCCTCCCTGGAAGATTTTTTGTTCATCATGCCTGGAAATTGCCTGGCTGCACTCCCTGTGCCCACCACGTTGTCCTGTGCAGGGCCAGCAGCTGGACTTTGATGTTCCTCAGGGATCCCTTCCAACCTGGGACATTCTGTGGTTCTTTGTCAATCAATCTCCTTTACATCACCTCCCCACCACACCTTGATCTCTTCCCTCCAATGTCACACTTTCTTTGAGAACTCTGGGGATCACCATCTTTGATTTGGTGCCTCTGCAGCAAATTTGGTGCATTTTTTCCCAAATTTGGGGCATGTTTTCCAAATTTGGTGCATTTTTTTCCCAAATGTGGGGCATGTTTTCCAAGTTTGGTGCACGTTTTCCAAATCTGGTGCATGTTTTCCAAGTTTGGTGCATATTTTCCATCCCACACTGGCATTTTTGATGCTGCAGCAATACCATCAACAGCAATGATATGCATGGCAGCACAACTTGGACTGGGAGAGAAGCACAGAAGGTCGCATTCTCTCATTACTTTTTTTCCTGCAAACTCCTAATTAGGAACCTTGATTCCCAGCCTGCTCAGTGGAAAAAATCCAATGAGATTCTCTGGCTTTGGATGGAATCCTGAACATCCATCAGAAAATGTGCATGGAGCAGGGACAGGGCACGAGCTGGAAGGGGGAGAGGGCACAGCACTGACACTCAGTGGGGGTTGTGTTATTACAATTCCTTGTGACAGGGAAGAGTGACAGATTTCCTGGGATGTCTCAGCATGCAGCACAGCCCCTTGGACAGGCTCCCCTTAACAAGGCTGCTGTAACATGAGTGGGAACAATTTCAAATTGCATCAGAGAGGTGTCCTGCGGAGGGGAGTTGTAATAAATCCTCTTTTTCACGTGAGAACATCTGCTTCATTTACTTCCTCCATGCTCCCATTTTCTGGTGTGCTAAACACTGGCACTGAGCACTCAGCAGTGCAGGGTGAAATTAGGTTTGTTGGCTTGTTCCGTTGTGAAACTCTCCAAGAAGAGAGAAAAGAAAGGAAAAACCCTTTTCTCCTGTCTTCCCCTGCACCAATATCCTCTGGCTGCTGCCTGGGTCAGGTAGCAATGGGGGTCCCCTCCTGCCTTCTTGTTACTCCGCAGTGCCTTGACTTCAAATGGAAACAGAACAGAGGGAGAAGAAAGGGGAGAAACAAAGGAAAATAAGATAAAGGAAAAATAAAGTGTTTCTTTTTTTCTTCCCATCATCTGTGCTCGTTCTTCCTTCTCCTTATCTCCCTCCTCATCTTTCAAATTTTCCGTTCCCCTGCCTTCACTCTCAGCGTGGGGAACAAGAGCAAAATAACCGGAAAGATGGAGAAGAAGGAAAGACTGAAGGCACTTCAGGAGAGTTTGGGGTGTTTTCTGACAAGCTTTTGGTTGTAAAATTTCTCTTCTGCCAATATCACCAGTTCTGGTGATTCCTGTGGCTGCTGCCATGTGTGATGTTCCTCCAGATCCAGTGGCACTGTTCAGGGGGCAGCACTGGAAAATGCCTACTACCAACACCAAAACCAGACAAACCCCAAATCCAGACGAACTTCCCTGCTGAGAGCAAATAAGTCCTCAGTAAAAACATTGGAACAGCCTCTCTCAGCTCTCTGCAATTCCCTTCTCTTTTCTGTCTGAAACCAGGAGCACTGTGATGCCAGCCCTGGATATTTTTAGCTAGAAAATACTTCCTGCAGCTCTCAGCATTCCCTGGGGAATGGTGTGATGGTGGGGTTTGTCTGGTTAGCACCAAATCTGCTGTGACACTGGGGTTTCAGAGATAGAAAACACTTCTAAACAGCAACCCCAGGTTTTGTAGGAGTTTTCAAGTCTTAAAAAGCAACTTCAGACCAAACACTGCAGGCAGGTAAATCTGTGCTTTTAATTCCTGTCAATCTGTTTGTAAGCAAGGAATGGAGCTGAAGTGATTCATCAAATTTAGCAGAGGTGGAATCAATGCCATTGGTTCTCCAGGCAAAAGTGGGATTTCATCAACAGATAAGCTTAATTTGTATTCGTGTTGACTTTCAGCAGTGGTGTCTGAGATAGCTGGAATTGCTCTGATTGCTGATGCCCACACTTCAAGTGCTCTATTTAAATACTAAAATAAGAAATGAACTTCTTTACAAGCACACAGCCACTGATAAGATAGAAGGGTTAAGGCATCTCATCAAAGCTATGCAAAACTCCTCGTGGTGGAAAAGCGAGGAGGATAAAAACAGAGACACACTTAATCCAGGCTTCAAAAACCAGACTTAAAAAATAAAATAATAGTAAAATTAATATCCCAGTGCCATTCACCCAACTGCATTGCTGTAGAAAGCTGGGAATAGAACAGTAAGTTCTGGAATTTATAAGAAAAATAGATTTTATATGGAACTTTGCACCTGCATGCAAATATCTGGGGTATTTTATGTGCAAGCAGTGGGTGAAGAAAGCAGGGTGGCACTAAGCAGCCTGACTCCTCTTTGCCTGTGCCACTCAGCTGCTTTGACTTCAAGGCAGTTGTGGGTTTTTTCAGATGCTGTGGATGGATTTCATTCCCTCAGCTTTGCTCATCTAAGTTTGGTGTCTCATTTGAGAGGGAGGCACCTGCCAAGAACAAGTAAATAACTCCCTTAGGCTGCATATTGACTTCAGCTAAAGAATAGTCAAGTGCCATCAATCTCCTCCTTTGTTAGCAGACTAGTGCAAATTTTAGAATTTTCTATCCATTTGGTCTTGATTCCTCCCCAAGCAGATTTTTTTATTTATTTTTAAGGATAACGGATATTCTGAAGCTAAACCAACAGCATTGACATTCTGGTAATTGAAATGTTTCCCTGAAGTTTGCTGAACTGTCCTGACACATTTCTGCTCAAATTGGTTGGAGCTGAAATGCTGTTTCACAGACAATGCATTTTGTGTTTGATCAGGGCATTGAGTGAGGACTTCTCCTGTTTACCAACAATCACAGCAGAAGCTGAGCTGGGAGGGACCCACAAGGATCAGAACCCAACCCCAAAATCCCACCCTGGGCATCCCTGGGAAGGAAGAAACCCTCCTGGAGCTCTGGGGCTGTGCCCATTCCCTGGGGAGCCTGGGCAGTGCCAGCACCCTCTGGGGAAGGACCTTTCCCAAAAATCCAACCTAAACCTCCCCTAACACAGCTCCAGCCATTCCCTGTCCCAGGGAACAGAATTGGAGCTGCCGCTCAGGAGGAGCTGCAGACTTTTAAACTCCCTGTTTGTCTAATTCCATCCACAAACACAAAGCAATCCTTTTCCCAAATAACAAAAAAAAAAAGTTTAAATGTGTTAAAATGCTCCTGGTTTTGGAATTTGGCTGTGATCAGTGGAGGAGCAGAAGGAAAACACAAGCAAGGGGTGGCCCAGAGGGTGCTGGGAGAACAGATCCTAAGGAAACCTTCTGGGTCCTGGCTGTTCCCCTGGCAGCAGGAGAACCCCTCGAGCCTGGGCTCCAAGGGGCAGCTCCAGGAACTCAGCAATTCCCAGAAACTCCAGGAACTCAGCAATTCCCAGATACTCCAGGAACTCAGCAATTCCCAAATACTCCAGGAACTCAGCAATTCCCAGATACTCCAGGAACTCAGCAGTTCCCAGACACTCCAGGAACTCAGCAGTTCCCAGATACTGCAGGAACTCAGCAGTTCCCAGATACTGCAGGAACTCAGCAGTTCCCAGATACTGCAGGAATTCCCAGACAATTCCCCCACCCATCCCAACATCTGCTCCACTCACTTTCCACAGTGTTGTTGAAATGCAGTTTCTCCCCTCATTGTTTTCCCACATTTCCTCTGAGTACTGGCAATAACCTGAGTGTAAAACACCAAAACCAAGTGTGCCGCAGGACACAGAATTCACCAGCTGTATTCATGGCAGAGGATCCATTCCCATCCTTCCCAGAGCTGGGACTGAGCTGTGTCCTACAAGCAAGACTTGGAGCCAACAAGTATTGAGCATATTTTATGATCTCTAAATGTACTTCTTGCCCGGGCCCCCAAAAACAATTTAAATTATGAATATTTGCTTATTACTGATTATTAATGCATGGAAAGTGCTGTATATGACTAATGCATTCTTCCAGCCTACCTCATTTCTCAGTTTTCCCTCAGCTCTCCTCATTGAAATTCCGAGTGAAGTGAATCCCATATGTTTCCATGCATTCTCTGCAGTGCTTAGGGATGCTCAGCCCAGGCTGGGGGAATAGCACCTCTCTCTGGCAAAGCAAAACCAGGCCCAATTCCCTTTCACTAAAATGCTTCCATCAAAAGGAGTTTTTGTAAAATAAGTTTTCCATGAGAGTCCCAAATCTGAATTCACTGAAGGCACGAAGACAGACGTTTGTGATGAGATCAGTGTCTAGACTTGAAAATTTGCTTTATTTAATAAATGAATTGTTCCTTTCTTCTCTTCTGTTTCCTCAGTTGGATACGAGGGGATAGAAGCGAGAAGAGAGATGAAGAAAGCTCCTGTTGCATGCACTGAGGATGTGACACACATGAAAATAGCTGAAATCTGTGTCAGACTCCACGGGAAGGGAGTTTGGAGCACAAAGATTGGGTTTTTTTTGTGTTTCCTTGCTACGCTGAGCTGAAACCCACAGCACACACCAGCAAAAGTTCTTTATTCCACAAAGGCCAAACAGCTGTCCCCTGCAGAAGTGTCATTGCTCCCCAAACCCCATTTCTGCAGATTTTGACCCAAAGAAGAAGGATAATTTCCCAAGAGAGCACCTGAAGCTGAACTGGTGGATATCACACGAGGAGGGAGCAGGGAAAACCAGCCAGGAGGAGCCAGCTCTGGGATTTCCCTTGGATTCCTGCAGCTGATAACCTGGAATTCTCTCTCTCAGGTGCCAGCATCATGGACCATGGATAAATCCCATTACTCAGGGCCTGAGCCCTGCCAGTAAGGGTGGAATGGAGTTATTACTGAAAATTTGGAAGGGAAACACTCAATGGAGAGGGCTGGGAGCAATAAAGAGATCTGGTACTGGTATGTTCAGGCTTTATTTCACCATCTAACATTAAAAAAATATTATTTTGGCATTTTCTGCAGGATTTACATGTGTGCTTCAAGTGCAATGAAGTGTTTTACAGAAATGAGAGCAGACAAGCTGCTGAAGAGCTGAGCAGTGGTGGGCCTGAGCCACAGAAAGGATGGGAAAGACAAGTGTGGCTGGAGAAAACTCTGCCCTGAAGAGGGGACTGAGGGCTGAGGACCTGCACTGCTGAACCCAGCAAGAAATGCAGAAAATTACCCTTCAAAATATTCTAAGGTATTTTTTAGAGAGCAGGGGCGCACATAGTGCAGCTTTGTAAACTTAAATATTACCTCAAGAACTCAGAAGAAATCTAATTAAAAATAATTATTTGTGTATCTATTAATAGAGAAATCAAATAATTAGTGCTCTTATTTAGCACACTTCTCTTTACACACTTAGAAACTGAATTTAATACAAAGGAAAGTTCTCCTGTGATATCAAGAGTTCAGCTGATCAGGGAGAGTGGTTACCACTTATTCAGGACTATCAGGAATAAACTATTATCAGGAGTGAAAGGAAAAGGATGAAAATGAAGGAATATTCTTCCCCCTTTGGGTGGAATAGGTCTGGTTTCCCTATTTTGTTAACAAAAGATTAAATTTGTCTAAATAATTTAAAAGCAGCTGCATGATCTGACTTATTTAAGAATGAGCCCATCACAGTTTGACTGCCAGAACTGGAAGGGATTGGTTTTTCCTTTTTTTAGCAACTATAACCCTACCAAATATTTTAGAAAAGGCCAATAAAAGAGCCCATAAAGGTTATAATTGCAGCACGATAAAATGGGAGCAGAAATAGGCTTTGTCAGGGTTTAATCATATCTGTGGAGAAAGGCAGGCCATGTTCCCTCTCTTTTTATGTGTAATTCCAGCACTTTAATTAGCCATGTACTTTACAGCCACACAAACCCTTATTTCATTTTGTTTTCTGTCAGGGAGATCTCTGGACTAACACTGTACTGCTGATTTATTTCCCATCCTTTTTAAACCACAGCATTAGCCAGTTTGTCATTTAATAATCAAACAGCCTCATAAATTCCACTTTGCACCAGTGGCCACACTGGCAATAATGTGCATGCAGAGATTTTAAACTCTCTGTCTCCTTTGTAAATCCTGCTCCTGTTATTTGCTCGTGCCCAGCAGCAGGAGCCTTCTGGGATACTCAGAAATTACAGTGTGCTCGGAATTATTGTTAGTAAATTAATACAGGAGCACAAGTAAATACTGTACGGAGTGTGTAAATATTTCTTTTATCAGTAAATCAGGTGGGGAATATCAGAGTAGTGGAACCTCAAGATCCAGGCTTAGTTCAGCCTCTGGAATAGGCAATACAATCAAAATACAATCGAAAGACAAATAAAGTTTTGATTAAACACTGGTTAGAAAAGTGTTTTCCATCATGAGTGGTTAAAATGAAAATAAAATGGACACTGTTGAAGGGGGGGAAAGTCATTGGAAAGTTCTCTATGGCCATAGGATGGATTGCTCACCCAAATTTCTCTGTTCCATTGGCAGCACCTATGTAAAATTCTCAGATTTGCACCTTCTGTCATAAATATTCCCGTGATTTATCTCTATTGTGCGTTCCTGCAGTGTGGCATAGGGAAACAATTCTGTGTGTCACAGTTTGGGATAATGCTTTAGAGAATTGTCATCATTTTAAGTCTGATGTGACCCAAAGTAACCTCGTTGAGAAGTGGTCCTGTGTGAAAATCTGGTGCTCAGTTGCCAGAGCTTCATGAATTACTGATTATAGATTTCAAAGGCTGACAACAGAAGGTGACAAGAGAGGGTTGCTGTTATATTTGTGAACTGAAAGAGATGCTGAGAAGGACTCTCAGACATTCTCAGCACTTCTGAAGACACTGCTGCCCATTTCATCCATCTGTCTCCATTTGTGTATGGAAATATCCTCAGGCCTGTATGTTGTATACAATATCCCTCATTTCTGTCAGCAAGACCCTTTGATTTTAATATTCTCCCATTTAATTGTCATTAGTGTGGAATTATAGAATTATGGAAAAGCCTGAGCTGGAAGGGGACCCAGAGGGATCATGGAGTCCAACTCCATGGGGATTGTCCACCCCAACAATCCCACCCTGTGCTATCGCTTTCTCTGGGTCTGGACTGAAGGCACTTGAGACTGTAGTTCATGTTGGGACTCAGGTGTTTATTGTTTCTTATCAGTGAAACAGTCTCACTACTGTGAGTTCTGCAGCTTTTCATCAGAAGGCACAAAATGGCCAACAATCTCTTGGTACAAGGTCTTTAAGACTAAACTATCCAATTAAGAACTGACACCTAGATTATTTTCCCTTTTAACCCAATAACTGATCCCAAAGAGCCCCAATGCAGACTTTTCTGCCCAATTACAAAATGCTACCCAAACCCATGAAGAAGAAGGAAGAAGAAGCATGAAGAAGAAATCCAGGGCAACACCCTGTGCCCTCCATCTTGCTTCCATCCACAACATTATAAAAATCCCCAAACCTACATTTCTCACCAAGTGTTACACCTACACTACTCTCTATAATCCATTTCACACTTTTGTGGGTTCTGGTCTATCTTGAAGTCTAGGAAACTTTCTCCATGAATGAGGGTCAGAGTCAGTGCTCCCTGGGGGTCAGGGCACCCCAGAGCAGACAGAGAAATATTCCCTGTGCCCTGGGTTTCCACACTGTGCCTGAGGGCATTGAAATACAATAATGGAGATGCTTGCTGGCATCTCAGCAATGAGGAATTAACCCTCCCCAAACCTCACCTACCCCAAGCAGTTGGCGAGGCCGTGTCAGTGCTGGGCCAGCGGCTCAGGCCTGCCTGAACCAGAGCGACAGGCCGGGAGGCCAGGGATTATTGTACGGCCTGTACAGCTGCACAGCAATTCTGCCCCAGCCTGGGGGCACATCCCTGACTATCTCCTCGTGAAGCTGATTCCCTCCAGCTCGTGGCTGGCCATGGATTAAGTGATGCTGAGCACAAACGTACAGATCACACAATCATTGCCCGTGGGGATTCGCTCCGGCCCCGCTTTGCACCCACAGAGCTCCACGGCCACCCTAAAGACAAAGAGGCCTCTGGCATTCCCATCAGCGAGCAACCCTGAGCCAGCTGGGCTTCAATCAGCTTTAAATGTTGTCAAAACAGAGAAAATTCAGTGGCCCAGTTGCTGGTTGATGCCCGTACCTTTTGTTCTGGCGCAGAACCTCCGAGCCCTTTCTCCAGGAAACAGCAGCTCTGGGAGAAGCACTGGGTTTACAACTGATTGTAACTTCGCCTCCAACCTGAACAACAGACAGCTTCTTCACGGGGCTTCTGGAAAAATCGGGGGCTGCAGCTAAGGAGAGAGAAGGAAGAAGAGATGTTACTAAATGAACTTGCCAAATTCTTCTCTTTGAGTTCAGCCAGAGGATTCAATGATTGTTTTGGTTTTTAGATTTCTGCAAAAGTAAATCTAAATCTAACATTAAAAATGCATCTAAGTACCAAGGAATTCCAATTCTGCCTACCTAGAACAGTGTGCTGTGACAAACTTTCCTGAGGGAATCTGGAGACTGGGAGAACTTGTCTATCCATGATGGAAGACAAGATTCCCAAGCAGGATAAACCTCACACTCCTGATCCAGCCCCATATATTCATCTGCAGAGAGTATTTTGTCACAAGCACAGTTCTACTCTGGCTTTCTTTTCAGAAACCTACTCTGTTTTCTGAAAATATGTTTATTTTTCCAGCAGTTCATGTGAAAATTCACTCTTGGAGAAGGAGAACACACAAGACATTGGGTGCTCCTGAAGTCTGTGTTTTACCAGCCTAACTGATATTTGGCTGTTGAGCAAACTTTACATTTTGAAGTCTAGAACAGAATACTTTTACAACATATGAGCAAGTTCCACTCATGTTCATCTCTGGTTATTGTTAATGAGATTCCTTGTTCCATGTTTCTTGTTTATGTCCATATTTGCCATATGCTCTTTGTTTATAGCTAAAACTATTTCCCCTGCTTTCTGAAATAACTTTAAAAACCTGCAGAATAACTATTAATAACTCAAACTAAGCAAGAAACAGCATTCATTAAACTGGTGTATATGTGATAATAAAAAACATCATACATGGATTAGATTATTTCCCCAAACAAACCATGAAATTAGACTAAAAAACCCCACATTTCCATGTGTGTGAAAAGCAAAGAAATATCAGGTTTGAACTGCCAGGTTTCATCTCCTCTTTTGTTAAATTCAGGTTTTTTTTCAACAAGTGTCCTTTTTACTGGTACCTACACATTTTAGTGACATTTACTCACCGATCACCCTCAGCTCAGCATTGGCATAAATGGTGTCATATTTATTTTCTGCCACGCACTGATAGAGGCCTGAGTCTGACAGATTCAGCATGGGGATGAGGAGAGTCCCATTTTCTATTTGAATTCTTTCCTGATTAGAGAAAAACATTGACAAAACCAAATGAGAGACCAAATAAAAGGTTTTTTAGTATCACAGTGATGCACCTGATCAGGATTCAGAAGCAGAAATGTTGTTTTCTTGGGAGCAATGAGAATGGGTGCATCAGAAATGGGATGTGCACCTCTCTGTGTGGTGATGTTTGGTATTTCCAGCCCTCTGAGATTTTCCAGCTGTTCAGGAATTCCAGGCACATGTTGCAGCAGTAGCTTTGGGCAGGTTTGTCCAGGTTTTCCATGTGTTTCCCTGCACTGCTGAGCTGGGAATCTGTCATTAGCCTTCTCCATGAAGGTGGCACAGAGGGAGCTCCCTGTAGGGATGCTCCACACTGGGAGCCTGGAGCATCTTCCACCTGGATGCTGAGAGGCAGCGCCTCATCCCTGGCTGGTGGAACATTATTCCATCATCCCATCAGATAAATCTGATGGTGATAATCCCAGGTAATCAGAAAAGCTCCACAGGAGACAGAGGTGCTCCAATAACAGGAACATTTCAAACATCCTCACACCCTGAGTCACAGAAAAATGAGCCACTGGAAAAGCTCTACTGAAAGCCAACACTTAAATTCCACTTGGAAAGCCCCAGGCAGCTGCTCAGAGCATGGGGAGAGTAAGTGCCTCCTCCAGGCCTGGATTTCTACACACACCAACTTTCTTCAGCAATTCTGCTGAAATAGAGGCAGCTGCACAGTGGGTATATTTGGACCAGAGCTTGGAATTTGGTGTATTAAAAGAAGTTTTACTTGCTCTGCTTTGGAAAACAGAAAAAAAAAGCCTGTTTCATGCTGCAATCATAACTTAAAGCTAAATATCTTGTGATTTTACAATTACTACCCTCTGGAGACAATAAGAGCTGTACAGCAAAGTGGAGCACTGAGGAGGAGAAAAAAAAAAAACCCAAAAACATTCCCCCAAACCGATGAGTTTGGAAGATACCCAGGGGGAACATAAATCCCATCACCAAGTGCAAGCTGGAACAGCAGATATCACGGGGAGGATGCTGCTACTCATTCAGCCTGGCTCTCCTGCCTCTGGAGCAGGAATGGAGGAGTTTGGAGTGCACAGTTAGGGGATGCACTCCAGTGTTTGATGAACAGCCACAAGCATCTCAAATGGATTTGTGAAGTGCTGAACATCTCTCATAGAATCCTAGAATGTGTTGGGTTGGAGGGATCTTAAAACTTCCACCGCCTGCCATGGCAGGGACACCTCCCACTGTCCCAGGCTTCTCCCAGCCCCAGTGTCCCACCTGGCCTTGGGCACTGCCAGGGATCCAGGGACAGCCACAGCTGCTCTGGGCACCTGTGCCAGGGCCTCAGAACCCCCACAGGCAGGAATTCCTTCCCAACATCCCATCTAAACTCACTCTCTGTCAGTTTGAAGCCATTCCTTGTGCCCTGTCAGTCCAGATCCTTGTAAATACTCTCTCTCCATCTTTCTTTCATGCCCTGCAAGGCCTCCCTGAGCTCAGCCCAAAGCTTCTCCTGTGCAGGTGAACAATGCCAGCTGTGCCAGCCTTTCCTGCCAGCAGAGCTGCTCCATCCCCTGATCCCCCTGGAGCCTCCTCTGGGCTCTCTGCAGCAGCTCCAGCTGCTCCCTGTGCTGGGCCAGGGCTGGGGCAGCTCTGCAGGTGGGCTCTCACCTGGGAGGGGCAGGATCAGGATCCCCCCTTTCCTGCTGGGACCAGCCCAGGCCTCGGGGGGTTCTGGGGTCACACACACATCCAGGGCATGTTTTCCAACACCCAGCTTTTCCTTGGAGGTCTCCCAGCCCTGAACTGACCCAGCCCAAGCTTGTTTAGCTTGGAAATGTGATGAGAGCACAGCCTGGGGCTGCAAGGCTGGTGTGTGGCAAACTAATTAACAACATTACATTACTTAGCCTCTGATAATTTTTTCCGAGGCTCTCGCTACAGATATCTTTTGCATACTTAGTTTTACCTCCAGGCTGTTTGCTATCCTCTCAATGCATTCTATTTTTACAAACATCCTTTGAATACAAAACCCCCTCTCTGAAGCAAGGCTCGTGTTCCATCCTCATCCCAAATTCCCCACCGTTCTCTGCCGGCCCTTTTGAGCTGCGCAGACAAAGGGAAGAATAAAGCACACCGTGTACAGGAGCAGGGAGGATGCTGGGGTGACCAGCCAGGTGGTCAGGCAGAGAGCTTTGACAAAGAGGAGACAATCAGAATCAGCCCCAGGGTGAAAAGCATCTGGATGTTATTCTTCCTGGGAGAATTCCGACATGCAGGGTGCTGCGACAAACTGAATATTTTATTACATCTCCCTTGTACTTTCCCCTCCAAAGTGTCCATTCTGTCCATTGAGCAATAACATCCAGCACTTTGTTGCCTGAAGAATTGCATTTACAGCACACTGTAAGTACTGTGAAAATGCTGCTTGAAAATGTGTCTGTGAGCGTTTCATTCCTCTTTATTGAAACGCTGCAATTGAAGAGTGACAGACTCTAAATATTGCTGCCTTCAAAGAGAGAGAAACAAGATAATCTTGCTCAGAAAAAGGTGACAATGACTACAATGAGCAGGCTCAGAAAAATTGCAGTCCAGGTAAATTCTGGCTATTTTCCCCAGATGCAGGTTGGCTCTGTTTAGGACTGATCCAGCAGAAAATTATATGGAAGACTGGACCCCACTCCAACTACTTAAAATAAGTACAACTAAATCAAATAAATGCTGGTTCTGCAGCCCAGCAGGTGCTAATTTAGCCCATATGTTTTTGGAAATTCTCCTGTATGTGCTCTTGGTAGGCAGGAATTAATCACAGATTTATTTTTTTTTTCCCATCCAAGTGAAAATGCCTCACAGATGAGCCATTGTGTGCCCCAGAGATGCTGGATGGATGCTCCAAAAAAAATTAAAAAAAAAAAAAAAAAAAAAAAGGAAAGGGGCCCCCCAGAAGGCAAAGGGGGGGGTA